>NC_049216.1:32684355-32814355 GCF_013347855.1 Anguilla anguilla | reverse complement strand
CCGCCAGGAGATGCGCCAGTTCTTCACCATGGGGTAGGTGCCCCGCCCGGGAACCGCGCTGCGCTCCTGGGCCCTGAGCACTGACCACCTTAACACTGCACAGAGCAGCGCAGACCACCTTAACACGGCACAGAGCAGCACGGACCACCTTAACACTGCACACACCAGCACAGACCACCTTAACACTGCACACACCAACGCAGACCTCCTTAACACTGCACACACCAGCACAGACCACCTTAACACTGCACACACCAACGTAGAGCTCCTTGACACTGCACACACCAGCGCAGACCACCTTAACACTGCACACACCAGCACAGACCACCTTAACACTGTACAGACCAGCACAGACCAGCACTGACCACCTTAACACTGCACAAGCACCTTAACATGGCACAGACCAGCACAGACCACCTTAACACTGCACACACCAGCACAGACCACCTTAACACTGCACACACCAACGCAGACATCCTTAACACTGCACACACCAGCACAGACCACCTTAACACTGCACACACCAGCACAGACCACCTTAACACTGCACACACCAACGCAGACATCTTTAACACTGCACACACCAGCACAGACCACCTTAACACTGCACACACCAACGCAGACCACCTTAACACTGCACACACCAGCACAGACCACCTTAACACTGCACACACCAGCACAGACCACCTTAACACTGCACACACCAGCACAGACCACCTTAATACAATGCATACACCAACGCAGACCACCTTAACACTGCACACACCAGCGCAGACCTCCTTAACACTGCACACACCAACGCAGACATCCTTAATACTGCACACACCAACGCAGACATCCTTAACACTGCACACACCAGCACAGACCACCTTAATACTGCACACACCAGCACAGACTACCTTAACACTGTACACACCAACGCAGACCACCTTAACACTGCACACACCAACGCAGAGCTCCTTGACACTGCATAGACCAGCGCAGACCACCTTAACACTGCACACACCAGCACAGACCACCTTAACACTGCACAGAGCAGCGCAGACCACCTTACCACTGCACACACCAGCACAGACCACCTTAACACTGCACACACCAACGCAGACCTCCTTAACACTGCATAGACCAGCACAGACCACCTTAACACTGTACAGTCCAGCACAGACCACCTTAACACCAGCACAGATCAGCACTGACCACCTTAACACTGCACAAGCACCTTAACATCGCACACACCAGCACAGACCACCTTAACACTGTACAGACTGGCACTGACCACCTTAACACTGCACAAACACCTTAACACCGCACAGACCAGCACAGACCACCTTAACACTGTACAGACCAGCACTGACCACCTTAACACCAGCGCAGACCACCTTAACACTGCACAAGCACCTTAACACCCCACACACCAGCACAGACCACCTTAACACTGTACAGACCAGCACTGACCACCTTAACACTGCACAAGCACCTTAACACCGCACAGACCACCTTTCACCAGCACAGACCACCTTAACACTGTACAGACCAGCACTGACCACCTTAACACTGTACAGACCACCTTAACATCAGCACAGACCAGCACAGACCACCTTAACACTGCACAAGCACCTTAACACCGCACAGACCACCTTTCACCAGCACAGACCACCTTAACACTGTACAGACCAGCACTGACCACCTTAACACCAGCACAGACCACCTTAACATCAGCATAGACCAGCACAGACCACCTTAACACTGTACAGACCACCTTAACATCAGCACAGACCAGCACAGACCACCTTAACACTGCACAAGCACCTTAACACCGCACAGACCAGCACAGACCACCTTAACATCAGCACAGACCACCTTAAGACTGCCCACTTCCATTCTTCGCTAACGGCTGCATTTGTTGTAAGCAAACACACGCAAACATGCTGCCGGGAGAAGCCTCCCTTTCCGAGAGAATCCGAGCTCTGAATTTCACACCATAGTTTACAGAATTAGGAGAGAGAGAGAGATTCAGAAAGAGACAGAAAGAAAGAGAGGGGGAGAGAGAGAGAGAGAGTCCTCCAGGTGTTCACACTTCAGCTAGAAATTCGATGGCTTGAGGTTCTCTCCAGCTGAAAATAACAGGCGATGGGGCACGAGCCAGAGATGGGCTTCCTATTATGGAAAACAGGGAAGCTTAAACAACCATTTAATTTAGCAACGTTCTGGGAGGACTGATCCAGACGCATTAGCAGTAAGTATGTACTGTATAGAAAGCTGTGGTTAATCTCCTCATTTAGTGTCTATGAATTAGAGGGGCCTGAGGCTTGAGCAATGTCTTCTTTTGGAATTCCTTGTAAGTTGTTGGCTCAGTGAGTAGCTCCGGGTTGTGGCAGATGTGGCTTTTTTCTCAACATAGCCCTGTAACAGTACAGCCTAAAATCATCAGTACAGCCCTACAGCAGTACATCTCTATAGCAGTGCAGCCCTATAGCAGTACTGCAGTATAGCAGTGCAGCCCTATACCTTGCGCAGTATTGCCCTACAGGCCTTGTGCTCTGTACCCAACTGTATCCCTCTCTGCCATTGGCTACCTGTTCCGTCCCCAACTGCATCCCTCCCTGCCATTGGATGCCTGCTGTGTTGCTAACCGTCTCTCCCTTTTCTGTCATCGGGTCCCCTCGCAGGCAGCAGCCGCCAATCCCCATCAGCACCAGCGGGGGGGGCGTGGTCTACCCTGGTGCCATCACCATGGCAACCGCCACCCCCCCCTCCCCGCAGATGACGTCGGACTGCTCCAGCGCCTCCGCCAGCCCGGAGCCGGCCGTCCCGGTGATCCAGAGCGCCTACGGGCTGAAGCTGGAGGCGGGGCCGCTGCCCGGGGGGGGCGGAGCCGTCAACGGCCAGGACGACATGGACATGTACGAGGACTACGAGGACGAGCCCAAATCGGACTACAGCAGCGAGAACGAGGCGCAGGACCCCGTCAGTGCCAACTGAGCCTCGCACCACCTACCACACCCCCACCCCCCACCCCCCCCACCCACCCCCCCACCCACCTACTCCACCCTAAAAAAAAAAGTAAATAAACCCCAGACGCTGTGGGAGACGATGAGATGGGCGCAGCAGAAAGAAACCAGGAAGAGAAAGAGAAGGGACTACAAGGAGAGGAAGAAGGCAAAGGAAAAAAAACAGATTGAAAGAGTGACTCCTTTTTTTTTTTTTAAACGTATTTTTCTGGAGCCTGAGTACAGATTTTCGGCTCTTGGTCTTAAAGTGTTTCTTCATGTGTGAAGCGGTTTGTTTTCATTTTTTATTTTCTTCATTTTTTTTGTTTTTTGTTTTGTTCATGGACATTGTACACAATTTTGATCATTGCCTGTAAAAAAAAAAAATGTCAGATGTCAGGACTTGAAGTTTAACATTTTAATATGAATCCATAGCTCTCAGTCTTACTTTTATCTTATGAATATATTTACATACCGGTATTTCATTTTCTCTTGAATGCTTTTTCGTAGCTTACGTTACTGTTTCTGATGGGGGTTATATTATCACTCAGGTATGCTGTGCCAGCCTACAGCTTGTGAATGTGTTTTTAATCTGAACTATTTAAGAAACAGGAGAGGAAAACACTTAGAAATTTCATTAGAGATACAAACAGAACAAATCTACAGATGTGCAAAAAGCACAGACAGAAAGCATTAGACTCCCAGATTTTCCTTTATTATTATTATTATTATTATTATTATTATTATTATTATTGATACATGTTTTTTTCATTTTGTACAGTTCAGTTTTAACTTCGGATGTGCCAAACATTTCATAATCTTCCTTCACAACACGCATCTTAAATTTCTGTTCAGTCTTAAAACAGACACTGCGAAGAGTCTTAGACAATCTTTTGTATCTGAAGGAGAAGGCATAAAATGGCCGAGATGTCCCTCTTTTTCTCACTTTGTACTTCCCCTCCATTGCCGTAGTCGAGCGCTCTGGCGTCTGCGGACAGGACGGGGGGGGGGGGGGGGGTGTTGGGTGACTGTCCCGAATCTACGGCCCAAATGGTCTTAAGTCTCCCTCCCGTTGAGTCTTACCCTCTTAAAGAGGTCTTAAAACCGGAGACTTTGGTAATGGGTCCAGTTCGCCCAGGGGCCAAAGGGTTCCAGTCTGTGGAATTGGGACAGTAGCGAGAGAGACCGATTTTGGAGGCTTTTGCGGTTGCTGCAATGTGACGGGTGCAGTACAACCTCTTAAACGTCCTAGCCCCTAGTGGGACACCAATTTTTAAATTCCTTGATCTTAAAATCAGATTGTTTTTCTGCACTTAAGTCTGTACAGACGCCGAAAAGCTTGATCAACACAGGAAGTCTTAACGCTGTCCTCTCGGAAGCCTGAGCATCATTAATAAAAGTCTTAAAGAGAAACGGCGGTTTTATTTTCCCCAGAACCGGCAGCTGCTCTTCTGCGTTTCAACACCACTGTGTCATTACAGGTCACTGTTGACTCGATATCCCCCCCACCCAAACAGAGCAGATTACAGTGTATGTTCTAAACAGAGAAAGAGACGGGGGACTAGGATTTTGACGTTGTGAAGAGCTTGCGGTTTGTTTCCATGGTGATAGTTCACCGTGAGAAGGTGAGTGGTCCGAGGCCAGCCTTTGGCTTTTGGTCCGTCACCCTTTAACTCCCCCCTCCCACCTTCACCACCCCGCTTCCTTCTCCTCCAACGCCATTGAGGTCCTCTTAGCCTTCCAAGTCTAGCCAGCCACACCCTCCTGGTCATCCCTGCCCATAGGGGGCGCCATCTGTCTCTGAGCTCCGTCAAGGAGCGCACGGTAAAAAAAAAAAAAGAAGAAACATAGTGGGATATCCGCCGCGTCGATCTTTCGTTCGTTCGCTCGCCTTCGCTCGCGCGAGCAGAAGTGCGCCAAGCTCCAAAAGGGGGGGGACGAGAGAGTATCGCCTGAAACTCGCGTTTATGATGCGCGATTCGTCTTACCGTACGCGCGGTACGGTACGTCCTTCGACCAAGAGCATCGTAAAAATAATTTATAAAAATAAAATATGGATCATCACTGTTTATCTGCTGTGGCTGGTCACTGTATTGCGTTACATTCAGTAAAAAAAAAAAGGTACTGATAGCTTTCTTAATTTTAAAAAAATTTCCATGCCCTCAGAGCTTCGGTTGTTGTATTATGATCGACTTTACGCTACCCTTCTTTAGCAAACAATGTATTTATTATGGTATTGAACAGTTTTAAACATTTCAGAGTAAGATCTCCACGATCTCCTTGATTTAAATTTACTGTGTTGTTTATTTTCGTGTTATGTTTTGGATGTTTGGAGGTTGGATTTTTCTTTTACAAACTGAATTTATTCTTCCCCCACACAGGCCGATATGTTGTGGTTTTACAGATCTACGCTGTTTGCTGGTTCTTTTGTTTGTATATTCTCGAAGGCCATGCCAAAATAATATTTTGCAGGCTGGTGGTACACCTAAGGACTGTTTTTGGGACTGAAACTTGATTGCGCTTGTATTACAAAAACAAACAAAAAAAAAATAAGAAAAAAGTTAATTCACACAGATATATTTCATAAGTGTTACAAGCACTGGATATAAATGGTATTTTTTATCAGTTCTGATTAATGTGAAGCTGTTGTATGAAAAAAAAAAAAACAAGTTACCCGTTTGGACTCATGTGAGCTTGTTCTCACAGTTGCCAGATTCATTTGAGTCATTTTTTTCTGTCTAGTTATTTTGTTTATTTATGCAAAAAAAAATCATGTTATGAATGGACACTTTGTTTTGGCTCCAGAGCTGCCTGGCCAACCTGAGGGGACTTGTTGAGGTGCGGACAGAGACTGGCCAACTGAGATTTGCTGGACTCCAGAAATGCAGTTTTTTTTTATTTTTTATTATCCCGTATGTTTGTGTTGCATATTGTATTTGAAAGCTATATAGTACATATGGATATTTTATAGTATTTATTAGCCAGTCTTGGCTCTAAAAGTGTCAGTGCAAACATGATAAAAAAGGACAATCAAAATAAAGATTAAAACAGTGAAATTTAAACCCGGAATTGGAGCTCAAAACAAAGTTTGTTCAGTTTTTTTTTTACCTGATAAAATTCACCATCTCATCATAGGTTTTCTTTTGTAATTGTAAATATAACATAGGAAAATAGATTTCTATTTTTGTTCATGAATATGTAGTGAAGTATAAGTTATGTATTTTACTGTTTTTTTTCTTCTTTTTTTGTTACATCAGCGTATGTAATAAACATGGCAAGTCACTGTACCTTTTAAACGCTGAATTTACAACCATGATGGAGAGAGTGCAGTATTGGGCCCTGTAGCAGAGACGGTTTGGCTCCTCCCTTGTTTGTGTTTAAAATACGGCTTCCTGTTCAGGCAGGAAGTAATTCAATATGAGTGTTCTCTGGGGCATTCATTAATACATATGGAAAACCGGATTCGTACCCTACAAAGCATTTGAGATAATTCTAGCAATTTTTAAAAAGCAGCCTAATCCCTTATTGGCAATACAAATTTCACTTACATACAAAAACAACAAAAAAAAAAACCCCCTAAGCAATCGGAACAATGTCAAAAGATTCCTTGCGGTGGCTGGTGTACACAGCAAGCACTTAACGTGTAGATGTTTTCTATACAGAGTGTGTGTTTACAAGTAATGTAAAAATAAATAAATAAAAAAGACTTGATCTGATCTCAATCGCTAGACTGGTAAGTTGTATTTTAAGCAGCAGTTAAAACTAAAATTGTAAAATAATTAAAAAAAACAAATGTAGAAATACTTTTTAAATACAGATGTGCATGCATTGTTTGCATATGGTTCTTTTTGTTTTGTTTTTTTGCTTTTTAATAATGGAAATGAATGGGTGATGAGGCTAAACGAAACAGACACAAAAGTTTTTTTTATTGAAAAACGCAAGTGAGGTTCTTGGTGAGCTTGTGATATGGGCCACGTGCAAATATGTATCGGTGTGTGCGCTGCATACGGCAGCGATGTGAGGACACTTTCTGCCCGCCCTACTCGGTCCCCTTCGTGATTTCGATCTGACGTCACGCTAGCCTAGCGTCACGCTAGCCCGGCCGGCTGCTTGCGAGCAGCTTTTCTTCTTGTCGTTTATTTTTCTCCATTATGGTCTTCGCCTGTGTATTTAAAAAAAAAAAAAAAAAAGAACAAAAAGAAGACAGGTGGATGAAGACAAGTGTGTGTGTAAGCTGTTACTTGCAGAATTTACTGTAACCCCCCCTCCCCTCCCCCCCCCCATCTGACCCCCCCCCCCCCCCCCCCCCCCCCCCCCCCCCAAACATTGAAATTTGTTTATGATGTATTATTGTGAGATTTCGTTGTTTATTTAAATCAGCACAATTCACGGACATGCTGGACTGACATGCTAGCTGCTGTTCAGAAGAGCGAAGACTTGCTGTCGGGGGATGACCCGTGCTGTCTTCTATGGTACTTTGCTTTTTATTTTATTTTATTATATTTGAGTTTTTTTCCCAGCAACGGCACTTGTGGCTCTAGGCTTCTGTCTCTAGGGCTGCTGACCAGGCTCTTATCAGAGTAGAAATTGTGTTCTCAGCAGAGGTACCATGGACATTACTAGAGATAATAAAATTAGTGTCTGTTGCTGCTTTGACAGAAAGAAAAAATAATGTTTTAAATCTGAAAATGTACATAGTTTATCAGAATATCTTGTACAGTCCAAGTGTAAAGTTTTTAATTGAACTTAAAAAAGGTTGCCATCACATTTGTGTTCATGCCCTTTATACAGTAAAAAAGACAGCTATTTGCTAAGGATATTATTGTTTTAAAACAAAAAGAAAACAATACAAAAAAAACTTGTCTTTTTTTCTGTTTTGTTTCTGTTTTGTTTTTTGTTTTTTTTTTTGGGCTTGGCTTCAAATGTAAACCAGCAAGTCATCGGTTTTCATGTGCAGTATTGTCGTGAGATAAACTTAAAGGTAAAATAATTCTACAGTGGTACGTACAGAGACCTGTCTCCTGTTTTGTTAGTATTAATATATCAAAGACAAAACACCAGTTGAGTGACACATTCAGGTGTATTTAGACACCTTAGCTTTGTGTACAAATTCTTTGGCCTGTTTTCCCACAGGATCAATTATTGACATTGTATTGTATCACCATCAAAAATATGTATATACATATGTACATATATACACCTGTCCAGTCGACGGAACATGGCAGGGGAGGGTTCTTTTTTTGGGGGGGAGAGGGTAGGTATGTGTTACTGCCTGTTTAAGCTCATTTTACCTCAAGAATACCCTCCTTTCCCTAAAAAAACAAAAACATCAACAAAAACCCGTCTCACCATCACTCCATCTTTTGTACTGCTGTTGACACTTACAAATTAAAGAGAAATTTTGTTTTAAGATCTGACCCTTTTGTGTTCTTGTACATGCGTTATTTTCATTGTGTTGTGTTAACTTTAAATACAGGAGCCTATCGTTTAAAAACTGGCTGGATCAGAACTTAAACAGGAAGGATTATTTTCCTTTCATAAAACAATATCTGCCAGAAAGAAAGTAACTCAAACGGGGACACACAAATAACTTTTAAATGGCATTCTGATTCGGATCTGAATGCATTTTCTGTTGAGGCTCAAAACTTTTATTGTTTTGCAGAAAGATTCACTCACAAACTACTTATTCAATTAGTAGAATTTTTATTTTAACTAAGGTAAAAAAATGATGTAATTGCGGAATCACAGCTGAACTTACGTATTGAAATGCGAATATTTAAATAACCATTACTTTTTCGTCATTTGTATGAATATTACATTTACGGTCTTCTCCATATGATTTGTATAGGCAAGATGCAAATTTGTCGGGACACTGGTGAGTGACCAAGGTCATTATAAGCACGAATTCTGTACAACTTTAAGATTCTCAAAAATAACATTGAAAGGGTCACTGCAACACCTGACGCCAAGCAATGCGGGAGGCGTGGCTATGTATATTATAATTTAGGGGACATATTTAGCTAATTTATGCGATTGGTCTGGATTTATATACGAAAATATATAATGCGAACTGCCAATAATACGGAGCAGGGGATATTAGTATTTATTTAATAGTATCGTGGCAATTGGTTTAAAAAAAAGTGTTGAACCTTGAAATCAATTTCTCCGCAGCTCCCTTTTCCACGTGACCAATTAGTTAAGTTCCTCGTGCAGCAGCTGACGTCAACTTTAATTTGTCCGTTTGAGACGCGTCATATATACGGTCCGTTTTCATGATTAATTGTTTGTACGTCTGCTCGAGTGTACTTTTCAGTATTGCAAACATAATAATAAAACCACAACTGTATGTATTTTTCCAGGTAAATATACTAATAGACTACGTAGTGTTTTTGTTTTTACCTTGAATGTAAATTAGTGTGTGTGTCCGCTGTTGTTACGCGTTTTGAATTGTAGCTAGTCTACCTTAGCTAATGACGACGAATATTCTCTTTGTACAACAGCGGCAGTGGTGTAAACTGCACAGAGACTGACAAAATAAATATAACTGGAAGATTCATATTTGCAACACCTTAAAAGTAAGCCGTTGCCTTGAAGTTTTAATAATGAGAAACGAACTACCCTTAAAGGAAACTCAGTGTAGATTTTAGGCTATCACTAAACTGGGTTTGCACTAAAGAAACTTTAAATTAGAGACAGATTAGCCCCACTCCAACGCATTCTCCTATTTTTAAAGGTAATTGAACTACCGCAGCAAATCGTTAGTCGACGTTACCAATTCAGATAGCGAGCAATTGTAACCTACATTAGCTAGGGGAAAAGAGAAATTATACTCCTAATAGGCTATGAATGAAACCCATTTACCACGGGTGGATAAACAGTATGAAGCTAATACTTTCGCTGCTTCAGAGTCTGACTTTCAGGTAGTACAGCAGCAGGTGAAAAGTAAATATGTAGTTCCCCAAACCCGTTTCTTTCTTATACGAGCTGATCTTCTGTGTTCAGTTTCTTTCATTTTGATGACTCATGTTTAATCGTGGAGAAAAAGAGACGAGATGTTAGTTTCCAAACAGCCGTATCCACGGCGCCTTAATGCAATCGTTGTAAGACTAATATAGCCTATTTAAAAATGACACACACACGCATATATAAGGCAGTGCTACTATGAATTAAGTATTAAATCCCTTTAAATTTAATGGAGTTCCTTTAGATTTAACGGGTTGAAGCATCGTAACGTTGTGAAATTATCTGTATCCTAGCCTCCATTGCTTCAGCGACTTTTGCACCTTCAGACTCACCTGTGACTACCCAGAAAGTGTATCGTCTGGTACATGGCCAACCTCACCGTCTTGACTTTATGGCCGTTGTACTAGCTTTACTATATTGTTCCGTTTTAACGGAAATAAAACTTTAATTTTAAATGTATTTTTCTCTTACTGTGTGTTCAGCTCGGTGAACGTGATTGAAGGCACTGCGGGAGATGTAGTCCTTTGGCCTGCGCCCACCCGCCGCACATCCCCGAGACTGTCCGTCTTGGAATCGCCGCTTCGGCTGAGCAGCGCAGAGACACGGCGCGTGCAAGAGGTAAGTACTCAGGGGCCTACGCCCACTGAGTCTTCTCTCCGCCGGGCGGCCACCGTGGCCAGGACATGTGGTACTGTAAAGCCTTGTTGGAAATAAATCGCTGTATGCTGCAAGCGTTTATTCATCTGTCGGACTCCTGCCAACTGTCTCCTCTCTGCTGGCACAGGTTGCCGCTGTCGTTCACTCACAAAGAGCTGAGATCCCCTGGTTTAATACTGTTTAAATATCGCGCAGATGAGTGGCGCTATTCCAGTGTTCCAGTTCGCTATTCGTACAGTTAAGAACTGAGGGGTTTTTGGTCTGTGATTGTTCTAAGTGTGCTCTAAACCACCGCACCATAAACCGAAATTAAACGACCGACTCAAGCCAAGGACAATTATATGAAAAAAACTGAGTTCCAGCAGTGTGTGTGGGCGCGCGCACGAAATAAAATGCTGCTTTGGGACAGCTGCTTTTAAACAGCCTCTAACCAGTTTAACATCAGAGCAGAGAATAATAGAATATATAGGCTGATACACTTTTTATCCCCAGAGGGAAAAACTACCTTGTCACCAACAGCACGCGTAAAATACACAAACCAAGCAGTTAATACAGATATAAAATATAAATAACATGTATATATATTCATATAAATATTCTGGGTATGTTGACAGTCACCCCGTTGAACAGTTGCGTTTATGGATGGATTTTGAATTTGCCGGAATGACGGGATGCTGCCTGCCTGTCCTCTCCTGCTGTGTGCTGCCGCGCGTACAGTATGACAAATGATCAAGAATAAAAGAAGTGCGTAAAGGGACTGTGGAGGCCTGTTGGAAAGCCATCTTAACGTGAGTTTTGTTCTTTCCATCAATCATTTGTATTCCCCTGCGTGCTGCACGCGGTGAGCTCGCGCGCTCGTTCCTTTGGAGAGCACGTGAAAAAGCTGCACTTAAACTTAAACAGTGCGAATAACGGGCGCCCGTGTTAGCTCCTCCAGCTTGGCGTCCTCGCGCCGGGTGGAAAATTAGACACATGCTGCTGCACCGTAAATCTTATTATAATTCACAAGGCTAGCATCACCGAGAGGAACGCTGTGTGTGTGTATGTGTGTGTGCGTATCTGCGTGCGCCTGCCTGCATACGCGTGCAGTGTGCCAGTGCCATATTAATCACATGAAATAAATTATAGTAATTTACACTTCTGTCTCCGCCTCCTCTTTATGGTTTAACATGTTTTACTGTCTGTGCCGTGCGAAAGGTGGGTGGGAGACTGCGTAAGGTCGGAGAGTGATGAAGCACAAATTGAGTGGACTGTTTCGGTCGAGCTGTCACAGTGGGAGTGCAGCGATGTGGCGTTTTAAGCGAAAGTGATTAATACTGGTTAGCTGTGCTGTGCGCCAGCGACCGAAGCTGCTATTGCACGACCCCGATGACTAGACATATCGGAGGAGTCCCGCGGAGCAGTATTTTTCTGTTCTGGATATCTGCCTGTGTTTGAGACCTTCCAGAATACGTTCGGCGCGTGCGGCCCACCGTCGTCATCTTCAGCCGTGTTGCCATTTGAGTTCCTCGTCAGATGCGAGTCGTAGCTTTATTGTTTAGCGTTGTGCTGTAGAAGGGGGTTCCTTTAGACGACTGGCCTGTGTGGCAGTATAAAATAGCATTTCCATCGACTGACTATTTTCCACTTATTTATAACCCAGAGGCCTCTGTTCTAAAAAGAATGTTCACATCGGAATAGCTGCTGAAGTGCTCTGATGCAACAGCCTGCTTCAGGGACAGCTATCGCTAAAAACATAGCATCATACAGTATATATATACTTACGAGAAAAAGGCATTGTACATTGAGCAACACGTTTTGTTTTGTTTTTTGAAGCTGAAGTTGGGGAAATGTATTTCTTTAGTTTCTAAATTTATGGAGTGAGTGTATTGCGGTTCGTCTGAATAATGTGTTGGTAATGTTCACGGATATAATACTGATCCAAATGCTTAAATGATTGAAGTTGTTGGTATGTTTTTAAATCTCCATTTTTCTGAAGCTTTATCATGAATTGTGCAGCAGTGTGTGAAATATTTATGACTGTATATCCTCTCTGAGTCTGTGCACATCGGGGCTGTTTGTGTGATTTCTGAGTTATGCACGAAGGCCTATGTTTGTTGATATTCCAGAAGCCTGATTCCAAACACAAAAGCTCAGTGACCTCACTGGACGTCCGGTGGGAGGCGGGTGTGCGTCTCGTGAGGGCCAGGTGCTCACACCGCCCCTGAGCCCTGCGTGCGCACCTTTATCCCCAAACCGTGCATGTGCTCCGTTACCCCTGAGTGTGCGGCGTTACCTTTGTGTGTGCATAGTTACCCCCTCAGTCTCATGTACACACTGTCACTGAGCCCTGTGGGTGCAGCGTGTCCTCTGAGCCCGGCGTGGGGATCTCGCGCTCGTGCACACACACACACGGTACGTGAGGCTGGCAGGGGCCCAGAGCGATTTTGTGCTCCGCGGAGGTGAAGGACTGGAGGAATGTGGCCACTCTCACAGATGGTTTTAAATGGATTAGTGTGGAATATGAGCTTCCAGGAGGCCTGTCTCTGTGCCAGCTTCCTCAGCCCACACGCGCTCACGCCTTCCCAAAGTCCTGCAAGGTTAAACTCAACTTTATTATACACAGGCACCGGCTGATTTACTCCTGCCCCTCCCCCCATCACACCCCTCCAACACCACCCCTCCCACGTGTGTGTGTGTTCCTGAGCGTGGTGGATACTGACTTCCTGTGTTTGGACGGGTACCTCTGTCATTCCCACTGTTTTATTAAAGCCCGGACATTCCAACGTTTCACTTTCAATTTTGTTTTCCAAACCCATGACCCCCCCCCCTCCCCCCCCCCCCCCCCCCACCCTGCCCCCCTGGGTCGTGTCCTGTTGTAAAACGTGGCCTCTGTCATGAGCTGTTAGGCTGTTATTTTCACACAATTTTTTAAGATTGAGCAGGTCAGAGCCCCTGGGCTTCGGGGGTTGGGGGGGGGGGGCGGCATCATCTCTTCCTCCTTGATCTCCAGCCTTTTAAAAAACGGTGATTGTGGAGCTCTGACAGATTTGGTCCACACTGAAATGGCAGCCATGATGTTTTGGCCTGTGTTTAACTTTCCCCTCATCTCATCTGTGGCCTGGCATGGGTGCCCGTCCTGAAGCGGTCACTCAGAGAGGGAAGCAGGGAAAAGAAAACGAGGGAGAGAGTTGGGAGGGGAGAGGGAAGAAGGGAAGGGAGGGGAGAGGGAAGAAGGGAAGAGGAGGAAGGAGAGTTGGAAGGAGCGAGGGGTAAGGGAAGAGGGGAAGGAGGAGAGAATGAAAGAGAAGAGGAAAGAGGGAAGGAGAGAGGAGAGAAGATCAGGAGCGGAGACGTGCATGATGTGGTGCGTAGCCCATAGGAGAAGGAGGAAAAACTCTAGAAGGGCCTCAAAATGCCCAGGGTGGAGTTACCGTGGGAACGCAATGGGACAGACCCAAATGGTGTTCTGGGTTGAACTTGTCACTTGTTTGTGCTTAGTTGTGAAGAATGCCTGAAAGACCTGCTTTTTTTTGTCAGCCAGCTGGGATGCTTTGGTAGATTTTTTCAACGGAAGGATGTTTTTAAAAAAATAATAATTAAAAGACATCCTGTGACTGCGGCCATGAGCTCCCATCCTAAAATTGGGCTCCAAAAAAATGGATGACGTGCGGGGTGACAATGGAATGCAGTGAATGAGTTTGGCTGTGGGGGGGTTAAAAGGGGGGGGGGGCAGGTTGTAGCAGGGGGATGTATGCAGTAAACTGGCTCTGTTCAGGAGAACGCCCTTCGTTTTATGTTCTTTTTTAAGTGAGTGGAAGGAAATTTGATGTAATGCAACCTTCCCAGGATTCCAAACGTACATAAAACAGTAAATTGCTCTCGCGGAGAAGTAATGTGTGGAAATGGGGGGGAGGAGGAGGAGGAGGAGGAGGAGGAGAGGGAGGGGAGCAGCAGCAGCAGGAGTGGGTGAGAGTGTGGAGCTGGGGAGACGGGGGGGGGGGGGGGTGTGGGGGAGAGAGTGACATCACTGGGATGGGGGTGGGTGGTGGTGGGTAGGGGGTGTGAAACTTTAGGGGGGTGGCTGCTGATCAGACACAGGCTTGCCGGTTGCCTTTCATACATTAGCCCCCTACAGGCTGCTGTTGGTACAGCAGCTTTTGGCACAGAGCCCTGGTTATTTATTCTGAAGAAGAGGCTGTGCGTTTGCGTACGTGTATGCATGCGTGCGTCTGCCTCGCTCTCCTGTTAGTATAACGGGTGAGGAGCTGGTCTTGCAACCTAAAGGTCGCAGGTTCGTTTCCTGGGTAGGACACCACTGCCGTTGTACCCTTGAGCAAGGTCCTTAACCTGCATTGCTTCAGTATACATCCAGCTGTGCAAATGGATACAATGGAAATGCTGTGTGAAAAGTTGTGTAAGCCACTCTGGATAAGAGCGTCTGCTGAACGCCTGTGATGTGATGTAAAAGTTTAAGCTGAGCCAATCAGAAGCAGCGCTGAATGCCCCGTGCAGGCCCGGCGGTTATGACGTTCTGATAGGCCGCTGGCTGTGTGACACGCCGGCTCCTGGTCAGTGCCCTGGGTCGCTGGATCACTTCCGCAGCGTAAACATCTCGTTTACACAGAACCCCTCTGCCCCACGCTGACATGTATTACTCGGGTTTTCGATGCGGACGGCAAAATAAACTTTTGAAAGTGAATCTCAGCGGGGCGTAAATTCAGAAAGTGATTTTTTTTTTAATGTATCGATTCAGCGCCGCTGCACTGCCTGCATTTTTCTGCGTAAAAGTTAATGGATGTTTTAAAAAATTTCACCTCTTTGGCTTTTTGAAGATTTTTAAATCCCCCCCCCCCCTTTTTTTTTTCTTCTTTCCAATTTGGAATGCTGTGTGCAGTTCTCTCTGTTCCCCTGTGTGCAGTTCTCTCTGCTCTCCTGTGTGCAGTTCTCTCTGCTCTCCTGTGTGCAGTTCTCTCTGCTCTCCTGTATGCAGTTCTCTCTGTTCCCCTGTGTGCAGTTCTCTCTCTCTGTTCCCCTGTGTGCAGTTCTCTCTCTCTGTTCCCCTGTGTGCAGTTCTCTCTCTCTGTTCCCCTGTGTGCAGTTCTCTCTGCTCTCCTGTGTGCAGTTCTCTCTCTCTCTGCTCTCCTATGTGCAGTTCTCTCTGTTCCCCTGTGTGCAGTTCTCTCTCCCTGCTCCCCTGTGTGCAGTTCTCTCTCTCTCTCTCTCTCTCTCTCTCTCTCTCTGTTCTCCTATATGCAGTTCTCTCTCTCCCTGCTCTCCTGTGTGCAGTTCTGTCTCTGTATTCCCCTGTGTGCAGTTCTCTCTGTTCTCCTATGTGCAGTTCTCTCTCTCTGTTCTCCTGTGTGCAGTTCTCTCTCTCTCTCTCTGCTCTCCTGTGTGCAGTTCTCTCTGCTCTCCTGTGTGCAGTTCTCTCTGTTCCCCTGTGTGTAGTTCTCTCTCTGCTCTCCTGTGTGCAGTTCTCTCTCTCTCTCTCTGTTCTCCTATGTGCAGTTCTCTCTCTCTCTGTTCTCCTATGTGCAGTTCTCTCTCTCTCTGTTCTCCTATGTGCAGTTCTCTCTCTCTCTGTTCTCCTACGTGCAGTTCTCTCTCCCTGCCCTCCTGTGTGTTTGAGTGGGCAGCACATGACGTCTGAACTCCTCTGCACGCAGCGCGATGCTCCCTGCAGCTGCTCCCCTTAAACATGAAACAGTGCTCTGTGCTGTAGGTGAGGAAAGCTCTGAGATCCCGCACACGTATCCAATTATCGGGCTGCTGCCAAACACGCTGCCCGCACCTGTTGCGGCGCGGATCAGAACATCTGTTCTGCGGCACTGCGCGCACACTCTCTGGAAACCAGACTTAAAATGCCGAAATCCTAGAGTTCGACAGAAGACCGCATCCCAAGGCTTCCCCTCTGCTTCTCCAGTCTTCATATTTCATATGGCCTACGTTCTTTTTTTCTCACCACAATACTGAAAATAAGTTTCCATTCAAAGTGCGTCCCCTCGTCAAGTTTTTTTTAAAATTGGATAATCACTGCTTTGTGAAAGAAAAAATGCGATACTGTCAAATATATGTAATCTCTTCTTGGCGAAGAGTGGAGGAACAATGCATGGTAAATGATGCCGTGAGGATCAGAAACAGTCTGTTTTGTGCAGACACGGAGAGGAAAGGCCATTGTGTTTAAGGGGAATAAGGGGGTATACTGCTCATTGTGTTTTAGGGGAGTAGGGGGGTATACTGCTCATTGTGTTTTAGGGGAATAAGGGAGTATACTGCTCATTGTGTTTTAGGGGAATAAGGTGGTATACTGCTCATTGTGTTTTAGGGGAATAAGGTGGTATACTGCTCATTGTGTTTTAGGGGAATAATGGGGTATACTGCTCATTGTGTTTTAGGGGAATAAGGGGGTATACTGCTCATTGTGTTTTAGGGGAATAAGGGGGTATACTGCTCATTGTGTTTACAGGGAATAAGGGGGTATACTGCTCATGTGTGCAGTGTTAGCAGGCTCATTGTTCCCATTCAGGCGTACACTTTTTTGGCTATCGCTGCCTTTTCCCCACTAACCTTCTCCTTCACACCCCAGTTAAAAAGTTTGACACGCTGACAAGCTGATGTTAATTAGACGCACTTTAAAATCCTTTGTTCGCTTACTTCCGTTGCACACATCCAGAAACTGGTGGCTTTTTAAAAATCATTTGCTCCTCTTGGGTGATCTGCTTTTGAAACCAAGCTTGACCGTCCAGGCACAATTCTATTTTGTATTTCACTAATAATACTTAACTTTTCCTTTATTTTTTTTTTACCAGCACATTTGGCTCATGTTCAGGAGAATTGTAAATCATTGTTACACAGACAGACACTGTCAAACATGAAGTCTGCTCTTTGTGACATGAAAGAAAATGCTATGGCTGATTGTAGCAGTGTCATGCATCCGTTAATTAATACATTAGTGCAGCTTTATTAACATTAATATTATTAACATGCTTCTCTGTTGCTTTATTAAAAGCCTTTGTTGCAACCAGAGGGCTGTTCAGTCCCAGTATTCTATTAGAGGAAAGAACAAATACTTGTATTGTGTAATGAATTAGTGACGATTGGAAAGATCAAAACATAATTTATTAGTACTTACGAACTTGACACCAAGGTAAATCTTAGGGGATTTTACGTGGAGGACTCCAGAATATATTCTACCATTGTTTTGTGTTTAAAAAAAATAAAATAAAAAAAAGGTTTTACACAGTCCAAACTGGACCAAAATCTATCCTTTATTTTCTCTGAAGTTTTGCTGTCTCCACTGAAGCTATTACTTGGATCAGTCTTTAGAGCTGTTGCCTTTCTCCGCAAATCAGTTACTCTGCGGTATGTTAATGGGGGAGAATATTAGGATTCTCTTGATGGCCGTACAGTAAATAAAAGCTGTTTCATGTCATGAATGCTTCTGGCAATTTTTTGTACAGGGTGGGAAGGAACAGCCTTCATTTTGTAAGATAAGCCTCTGGTCCGTACTCCTTTCTGAAAAAGATTTGTACAGAATGTCTGTACTTACATCACTCTTTTTAAATTCAATTTGAAATGATTATAAGAGATTTGCATTGAAATCCAGAGAAGAAAGGTTAATGAAAAATCCCATTTTCTACTTAATTCTAAAGGCCTTGGTCTCTTTTTTTTATGTTCTGTCTTTTAATTAAATGTCATGTATTCAACAAATGATGTACCATAGAAAACGGTCAGATTGTTTGCCTTGAAGGCATAGTTGCGGCCTTGATCAGTGTAATTGTGCGGCACTGTAGTTCCAAAAGTTGTTAAGAACTGCATTGTTGTCGCAAATGTGTTCCCTCTGACATGACCTGTCATACAAAAACTGGCCCCGACACCAATCGCAATTGTACAATAGTTTAGCCTTGTCTCTCCTGTTCATTATACCAAGTACAAAACATCTGAAGGCAGTTAAATTACCCTCCACCCTGGGGTGTCACTGCCTTTCATTCTTTCGTCCAAAAAAAAAGAAGTAATATTACAATTTAAAAATGCCCCTTTAATGCAATGTTAAAAGTGTTTATTCTCTTTCCGCTCGGAAGCGGCGAAGTGCGAACATTATTAAAGTTAATGTCAGCGCTGCTATCGAGTATTGGACTGCCGATTGGTGCAAGTCACAATTTGAGGGGGTAATTCTTTCTCTGTAATATCAGTTTAAAAACAAAAGTTTTATCTATATAAATGCAAACATACAGCAATCCACATACTAAGCTGGTGATTAGTCAAAGTTATTGGGTTTTTGGAAGTCTCCTTAGGCACTGATTATCTATTTGTAACCTTGAGTTATAAAGAGAGACTGCAGTGAACCCAGGATTGCTGCCTTTTGTAAAGAGGGAGTCAATTAAAATAAAAATAGTTCCGAGAAGTTCATATTTTAAAAATCTGGTCAGTAAATTAACTTCTCATATATAGTCATAGTTCTAGATCTAGGTCATACTAGATCTAGAGAGTTTATATATTACTATTGACAGCATGGTAAGATGATCTATAAAATATTAACAATAATGAATAGAATCTTCCTTGTCAGCAAAAACAGACCCAGAAACATTTCCTCTGTATAATAAATGTCGGAGAAGCCTTTTGGACTGTTCCTTGGCTCATGTTCTTAAACCTTAAACTAAACTGTATCATAGCTTGGCCTGGATTTCTAATTGAAGTTTTAAGATGTGGGCCGAAGGGTTTGAATGTTTAAAAAAAAAAAGGGAAGGATGACATCGTGATGGAAGCTTGCTGGTTTTTCTCATCTCAGTAAAAGCGCTTTTCATTTTAGAAACGGACCTCGTGGCCACCCCGCAGTCTCAGTGCAGCAGTCACCACAGCTTCTGTTAATGTGCAATAATCATAATCGCGTCCCAAAGTGAAGTGTGGCCCGGTTGTGCCGAGAAGAGGAGCAAAGGTGATGTTTAAAGAACTGAAACCCATTCAGATGTAGATCTCAAGTCTCCAATTGGCCTCCTTAAACTTGTAATCAAATTTTTACTTTAAGACATTGATGTTGGTAAACCTGTCATTGCAATTCTGCTGCAAAGTTTTCAGGCTTCATTTCCAGTGTGTGTAGAGGGTGTAGTGTTTGAATTGACTGCTGCTATTATTATTATTATTATTATTATTATTATTATTATTATTATTATTATTAATGTGCCATTCATGCAGCAACAGATGAACTGTCTAGAGGGCCTTAACCTGATCTGCTCATTCATTTTGGAGTTTGTTTATGTAATTTCTCAGAGCTGATTCTAATTAATAAAAATAAATTGTAGCCGGTAAGATTTTAAGAATGACTTATATTAGCTTTGATAATTAGCATTTGGCCCCTTTAGGCTTTATGATCCCTCTTTGTTCCTGTAGCTTTAAACTGGCCTAAAATAAGGAAACATTTCAAGGATGCGGATTTAGGAAGTGTGCCAAATCAAGTTTTATCTTGATTTTTTTTTTTGTCCCAAGCCTATTTTAGTCATGTAGAAATACAGAAACTCACTGCTCCACAATTGTCCAGGCTATTATATTTTCAGTGTTTCTTGTATGTAAGGGAATGGGAATTGTATTTAACATTTACCATCTGTTTAATAGTGATTTAATAAATATGCTTAATCTCAGGTTATAAAAATCCTTCTGATACCTGCCATTTTGTATTAGTGTGAATTAATGTTACTGTGTCGCTTAGTAATGATGATAGGATGTATGTAATGTCTTTATTGAGCAGCTGAATAGTGGTATGACAAGGTAACACAGGGCATGGTGTCATTCCTTTTTTGATTAATCAAGAAGTTTCATAGCAAAGTACTCGTCTTTCTTCTTAAAGTAATAGTTGAATCTTGCCCGGGCGTACCTGAAATTCAAACAAAGGGAAAGTCATGAATAAAAAAACGTATCATTGTGTTGCTGTTTAATTTTCAGTAGTATAGTGTAGGTTATATTTTAAATTTACGCTTTATATTGCGCTAAACCCTGTATTTCCATCAGTACTGGTGAACATTTTAACGGTTTAGATGCCGCTACAGTTTGAAAGCTTCTGATGATCCGTGAGAGTATATTGAAGCAAGCGTGTTACCAACCAAAACACACAGTTGCACAAAATTATTTTTGTTCTCATGAAAAAGGTTTTTAAAATGACAAGCAACCGACAGGAATTTGGCCGTTGTCTAAAAAGTGTTAAAGGATTTTAAGACAGCCTGCTTGTGAGCACGCTCGTTGTGCTCTTTCTGTGTTTACGGCATTTACAGCTTAGCGTCTCGTGGGTAGGGTGAAACCGTTCCGTAGTGAAGCAACCATGGAAAATGTTTCAAAGCGCTGTACAGTGTGTAAGAGAAAGAACCTCTCCGTCTCACGGAAAGGTTATCAAAAGCCAAGCAGTGCAGGCGGCGGGGGAAAAAAAAGGTTCCTAGGAGTTCATTTGGAAATGTATTCAAAAAATCTATGCCTTAAACACCCCCCCCCTCCTCCCGCCACACTCCGCCCCCCTCACTCCCCTCACTATGAAGTATGAAGATTAGAAGTAGAGTCACAGATTTATCTGAATTATCTGTCGCCCGGTGTCAGTGATCATTGGTGTGCCACAGGCCTGTCGCGTCACGTCAAAAGAGACGAGACCTAAATGAGCGGGACACGTCCTTTCAACCCCCGCTGAAGTAGCTGTGAACTCCGCCGCCGCGCTTTGATTTAAAAAAAAAAAAAAAAAAAAAGATTAAAAAAAAAAAAAACGTACTCATTTACATAGACGTGGCATGTTGCCATGACGCTTGCATTCAGGGGCTGAACATTATTCATTTAATAACCATTATTACAAACTCCTTTCAGTAATGCCACATGAAAGTGGTTCCTTTCAGATACAAAAAGGAAGTGATTATGGGGGGAGAGAGAAAAAAGCAGAAGAAGAAAGAAAAAAAAACCGCTTGTAATTCACCGAGCGCTCGCTCACTCGTTCGGCTTTCTCTCTGGAGCTTGCGGGAACGACGACGACGTTGGCGTGCTAATAAGGTGATGAAGGGGTGGGGGGGGAAGGAGCGCAAGATGAAGGTGGGATGAAGTTAAATGTTTAGTAATGAAAGAGTAGATTGAGACTGTAGAGATGAACAGAAAGATTGAATGAGAGCAGGGAAGAAGCGAACAGGAAGCAGATGGTTGCGCGACAAGCATCTGAATACATTTAAATTTAGCGTATTGTACGACAAACATTTGAATGTATTTAAATATGGTGTGTTGTGGTGTTTCACTCCAGAACTCAGAACGCCAAGTTCAGACTGTTCACACGCACATCCTCACACACACAAACACACACGCTCACAAACACACGCACATGCTCACAAACACACGCACTCACATGCTCGCACACATGCGCACACACACACACACACTTTCTCAGTTTTAAAGTCTTGTTTCCAGGGTGTCATGAGAAGCGAGCGATGGGCCTTTTTTGGCCGATCTTTGATCTCTGCTTTATATTTAATATTTGTATGCAGAGAGAGGGCAGGCATTTGAATTTGGTGTTTATTGAATATAAAATCATGTAATTATGAGGTGCCCCATTATTGGAGTTTTATTTACAACTAAGAAAGAGGTTTACAGACAGTACCACAGGCCATTACCTTTACCAGCAAAACATTCCCCAGGTATAAGGTGTTAACCAGGTCACCCTATACTTCCACGTCAACTGTTACCTCCACACCACCTCCAGGCTCCTAGCCCAAGATCTAAAGCATCAACTCTAATAATTCACTGCCACTAAAAATAAAATTAAACCCTTTTCTTACGAGAATTCTTATGAGAATTTCTATTCTTGAATTTTAAATATAGATTCATCATATAAATATGTTCATCCATCATATGAACCTTGTGATTTCAACAGTGGCTTAGATTTGAAAGTAATTAATGTTTCCTTTGCCAAATGACCATTTAAAAAATAAAAATAATAAACAAACATTTGTAGCCTCATTTTGCTAAAAAGAAATCAAAATGGCCGCCATTTTGCAGCCGTCTGTGTTGCACAGTGTTTTCCCCGTGGTGTTAATGTGGCACTGATGTGTTAAGGTTCAAATGGGATCAGATGGACTTCACTATCCTCTTCCTGAGTAGATTTTGCGCTGACCGTTTCGTCGTGCTCCCGATTTTTTTTCCCGATGGCCCCGTAACTATGGAGAAGAAACCCTGCCTGGAGACCAAGGCCATCTCCCTGTGTTTTTTTTTTTTCTCCTTCACCGTTTCCTCTTTAGACGCTTACATACGCGTGACAGGAGTAAGCTAACGTTTGTTTGTGTGTTCGCACGGGGTCATAGGCCCTGTTGTCCACATGCATTTTTTTTTTTTTACTGCAGTTAAAGCTGCCTTTTATCAGAAGAAAGAGATCGCTAGTCGTATTTGTTTGCGGGCTGAGAGGTGCATTGTGGGATTCCGTTCCGGCAGTCCTTGAGAGAACGGCTCCCGTTTCTGAGCCGCGGTCTTCGGCTCGGAGGTGCTGAAAGGTGCGAGAAGTGAAAGGGTTTTTTTGAGGCATTGTGTTGTGTCACAGCTGCCGTACACCAACGAGGTGTGAGTGACAGCGCCCTGCCGGTGGTAACCGTGGGGACCGCGGTGCGCCGTGGCGACGTGCGGCTGCGTTCGGTCGAACGGCTCACCTTTCCGGAGAAAAGCGACCTAAACACAACCGCGAGTGGCTTTTTTTTTTTTTTTTTTTTTCACCACCGCGGAAATTCGGTCTCTCCCGTTTTTTGTGGTTAAATGGCAGCTTTTGCGGCTGTCACCTGTGCTGTTCACCTTCGCTGTAGTCGCACCTTAGGCTGTTCGCGTGGTCCTGTTTCATTATGAGTAAAACCCAGAACCCCTCCCAAATCTGGAACATAGCCTGAAGTGTAAATATATATATATATATATATATATATAAAATGAGCGGTTCTGGATTTTACTCAGGGAAGTTATCCAACTCGGTAATCCTGCTTCGTGAAATACCCCCCTGGTCATTTGTTTGAGGATTCCTCTGCATTTCAGAGTTTGAGATTTCATTTGGCACGGCTAGGATTTCTCCACTGATAAGTCAAGCGGTGCGGCGTCTCCGTTTACGTCTGTAAAAATTCTCCGCTTTTACTGAACGTGAGACGCAGCAGACGAGGACTGCAGGATGAGAGTTGTGTGTGTGTGTGTGTGTGTGCATGCGTGCGCATCACTGGACTTCCTCTCTCTCTTTCTCTCTCTCTTTTTCAGTTTTGTCTTTACACTGTGAGCGTGATATGAAATTAATACAGCCTAGATGTACCAGACCACCCCCCCCCCCCACTCCTGTAAGGGTCCTTATAGGGCTCTGGTTCTGCCTGTGCACCAGTGCAGGGCAGGAGGGAGTTTGAGATGCTCTCACCTGCTGCAAGTGCTGTTTTCTACAGATGTAGAACAAGGATCAAATTCATGCTGGTTCAGGGTAGTTTAGTGGCATCTCTCTTAAAAGGCCCTCTCTCTCTCTCTCTTACACATACCATCTCAGACACTCACGCGCACACACACACACACACACACACTCACACACACACACAGTACTAGGGCTATTTCTAGTGCTTACACACAGACTCCAGTGCTATTCAATACAATGTCACCTTGGACACACTAGCGACAGAACGGTAGCTTGGAGAAATTCGTAGACTTGTGAGAATATGTATTCTTAAAAATATATTATATATATATATTCCTATACAATGCCACTCACACTGAAAATGAATACTGTTCTCTGTGATGCATGGGCCCTGATCCTGAAAGGAGGTACGTCATACAGCAAATGACTAAAGATGACTATTCTCTGTTTTGTTGTAGTGAACAATATGTCTCAACGTGGAGCATCATACAGTATGTGATTTGATCAGCAGTACAGTCACCACTCCTCTTTGTGTAACATACTGTAGGTACTGAACACAAAGTCGACAATAACTCTTGTATTTTTTATGTGTTGTATTGAATTTTGTTGTTAGATCATCATACCAACAGTTCACATTGATGTAATGTCAGAAGGTTTTAATGGCATTTTTAAATAGCCCAGAATGTCTCCTTTGTTATAGTTCTGATCAGTTAATAATGGCAGAATGTTTTTGCTTAAAAAAAACCTACTGGCTAGTACAGTAGGTTTGAGGCCCAGAGCATTTCTCTCCTGCATTTCAGTGAAATGGTGTCCAGTGTCTTACAGCATACGGCAAATTTGGCATCTGTTTAAACCAAAAGTACTGTAGGCGCAAGTGTTCTTTTTTTTTTTTTTTTTGTTGAACAGGAGAGCCGTGTCTGACAAGCGTAGCTTAATGCAGCTGCCGCGTTTTCACAGCCGATGCCCAATCCGACGGAGCGAGAGAGACATCCTGCGAAAAACGCGTTTCTTGATTGAATCACAATCGTTTTGATTGGCCGCCGGGCCCGTGCGGTTCTAAATTGGGAGGACGCTCGGTTTTAGTGCTTTGAAAGGGCGTGACGGCCGGCTCAGATGGGGGCACGGCAGGACTGGCCGTGTGGGTCGGTTAATTGGACCTCGTGTTCTTGCTCTGCGGTAGAATCGCCCAGTGACTCACTGATTGGCCGGCCCTCATGCTGACACTTTCACGGAACCATGGGTATTCGCCCAAATCATTTATGGGAGACGTTGTAAGACTTCTGTTTGAATCCTTTTTTAAAAAAAATTTTTTTTAAATTATTTTATTACTAACGGTAAGGTGCCTCGATATTCTCTGACTGACGCGAGAACTTTAATGGACAAGCAACGCTAAAAGAAATCACCCCATCATTGAGCGAAACCTATTTAAGTGGAAATTAGTCTGAGGTTTATTTAAAAGTAATATTAAGACTCTGTGTTGGGTTCTATGCCCTCTTTCACCATATTTAATATTTTTAATAAAAAGCATGTAAGGTCAACCTTTTTTCAACAGACTCCAATTTTTTCTTGCAAGGCGGAAGAAATAAAAATATGATAAAAGGCCCGGAAGAGTTGGTGAGTAGCAGAAATGGTGAGGACAGTGAAATGTGAAATATTATTTGCAGATTATGCGCAATAGTCCAAAAGTTTAATCTGGGGGAGAAAACAGACTGGTGTGTCTTCTGGGTTTTTGAAATCCAATAATATAAATAAATAGTTAGCGAAGCAGTGAAGTGTCAGGGACTGATCACCTGTCTGCTGGTTCACATGCACCTTTAACCTCTAAAACATCGTGGAAATCGTGGCTATTGCTCTGCCTGTTTTGGACATCAGTTCTTATGTGCTCTTGAACGCCCCCCCCCCCCCCCACCCCAACAGCAATGTGCAGATTAGGACTGTGGTACTGCTGGTACTGTAACCCTTTAAAAGGAGTGTTGATACCCTGTATTTCTATGGTTCCAGCACATTATCCTGCATGTTTTTTGTTTTGGTAGCTCTGTCTGTATAGCTACAGTGAAGCTTTTCAGCTTTTTTTTTCTCTCTGACCTCTGACCCCTGTGATGGGGAGGGACAGCGCAGAGGATCCGCTTGGATCGGCAGAGCTAAGCTCTTATTTTGTTGGAGGTGCGAACCCTTTCAGACGTAATATTCTCACTCGAGCTCAGTAGCAGTTCTCTGCACACATTTCAAAAAAAAAAAAAAAAATTTTAAAAAGAGGGGTTAATATTAATTTGCACCATCACCCGGTGTGAAAAGAAGGCTGACGTTTGATCCACTTTTGGGGAGCGTGTAGAAAAAAATGATATCAAGCTGATGGTTCTTTTCATGCAATTGCAAAAAATGTGGCTGTTTGGCTGCTAAAAAAGCAAAACAAACTCAAACGGGGGGGGGGGGGGGGGGGGGGGGGGGGGGGGGGGGGGGGGTTCCTAAATCTCTCTGTTTTGTGACACACGCTGTTTAGTGTTTTCATATTTATCCAAGTAAAAAAGAAAAAAGAAAGTTTTTTTTTCCCACCCCGCTGCGCTGCGGAAGGGGGAAGCCGAAGTTTCTCCCCCCGCCCCCATCGTCGTCGCCATTTGGCTTCGATTAGGCCGCCGCCCGCAGGCGCCCCCCCGCCCCCCGCCGGCCCTGCCGCACGCCAGCCGCACCCCAGCCGGCAGTAATTTGCTTTATAGGGATCATATGGCCCGGGGGGGGGGGGGGGGCTGGGGGGGCTGGGGGGCTTGAAAGGGCCGGGTCCTCTGAGGAGCGCGTGCGGGTTTGATGAGCTTCCTGCCGTTTGAGGGATTTTTTACTCCTTCCTGTAGCGGAGTCGGACACTCGCGGTGCACGCGTCGCGGCGGTGGGGCGGGGCGGGGCGGGATGGGGTGGGGCGGCAGCTCAGACCCATTAAAGCACAATACGCACACTGTCTTCCTTCTCTCTCTCTCTCTGTCTGCCTTCTCTCTCTCTTTCTCTGTCTGTCTGCCTTCTCTCTCTCTTTCTTTCCTTCTGTCTGTCTTTCACATATCTCGGGTTGCGCTTCCTGTGAGGGGGTGGGGGGGACGGGGGTGTAGGGGGGGGCTCTGTGAAGGGGGATGACAGGCTATTTAGATGTGCTACTTCAGTTTGCGTTAGCGGCGCGCGGCGTTGGGAGCGAGGAGGTGTACCCCCCCCCCGCCCCCCCCCCCACCCGAGGGACCCTCTGCCTCCCCGGGCCTGGAGAGACGCATTGCTTACCTCAGGAAATCAAAGTCAATTGTGGAGTATCTGGCTTGGAGGAGCGCCCAGAGCCCCCATTGAAGGTGTGAAACCTGTAGGGGGGGGGGGGGGGAGGGAAGGAAGAGGAAGTCTGTTATCACAGAGCAGCCAGGGAGCGAGGAGGCAGGGCTGGCCCGTTTAACAAGGCCTTCTCCCCCGTGTGTGTGTGTGTGTGTGTGTGTGTGTGTGTGAGAGTGTCTGCCTGTGTGTGTGTGTGTGCATGTCTGCCTCTGTGTGTGTGTGTGTGTGTGTGTGTGTGTGTGTATGTGTGTGAGAGAGAGAGTGTCTGCCTGTGTGTGTATGTGTGTGTGAGAGAGAGTGTCTGCCTGTGTGTGTGTGCATGTCTGCCTGCGTGTGTGTGTGTGTGTGTCTGCCTGTGTCTGTGTGTGACATTTGCTTAATTGAAAACAAACAGGCAACATAATATACGGTGACATACGTGTCAGATTTTTGTCCCTGGAGCCATGGTGCACATAAACACATGTCAGTCTGATCCTGATTGAGTGGTCAATGCGGAAACATCATATGGTCTTTGCCTTATTTCTTATTTATTTATGTATTTATTTATGTATTGTTGCAGTTTGGGGGGGAGGGGGGATAACACAAATAAATCACATGGAATTGCTAACTGGAGCAGTCTTGTGTGTTTCTAAAGCTGCTTTCACGAGTACTGCTCATAGCTGAAGGATGGAAAGGGCCACTTCTCGCTGCTGAACAACCTTCCTGTTCGGTCGCGGCATGTTCTAGAAGCTGGGCTGTGCTTCTGCCGCTCAGTATTTCTGACTAAATAAAATATCCCACAGAGGGTAGGCTGTCTGAAGCTGTGGCCAAGCGGTCGGCTCAGCTAATCAGCACAGTGGCGCCGTGCACCTGAAGGACCAATCGGATGAGGGCAGACTGAACCTCAGCTTAATTCTACTTGCAAAAGACTTAATTTGGAGCTGAAGCAGATTTGGTAGTCTGAGTGCTTAATGTTTTATTTCTTAGGGGTTTGCAATGTGTTGTTGCTGCAGTACGCCGTTTCTAAATCAGTGCGTCAAATAAAGTGTCAGTCAGTGTTACAGTTTCATGCGTTTACCTGTATGCACAGGTGTTTGTGTGTGTTTGTGTCCGTCTGTGTGTGTTTAAAATTTTTTTAAAAAGATTCTGAAGCGGCTGCATTTTGAATGAGCAGTGGCTCCAGGGAGAATCCACCCAGTGTGCGACCTTTGACCCTTTAAGCTTCTGGAGTCTCTTAAAGGGGAGGGTTCAGCGTCTGTTTTTCAATGCGCTTTTTAATATTTCCCCTTTCATGCTGCGTCTCTGACCTCGTAGAGCCATCGGGGGCAAACCTCAGATCCCACGCACGTCAGGATGAGTGACCGAACACACCCTCATTCTGCGCGCGAGTGTATGTCTTCATCGATGGGGCTTTGTGTGAAACTGGAATGGAAAATTATATTCTACAGAAGGGTGAAATTGGAGGCAAAAGCCATTAAAGTATGTTGAATTTCATATGTATGTATATATATATATTTTTTTTTTCAATAAAGGAATTTGGTATTTCACTTTTTTGTGGGGTATATGCTGTAATATAATATTTTGAAGTAGTTTATGACATTTGCACAAATGTATTATGGTCACATGCATGCCTCTTTCAGATGAAGTTCTGAAGAGAAACTTGCCTCAAATGAGTTTCTATCTTGCCACATCTACACTACTTGACCAAAAGTATGTGGGCACTTGACATCCAACATCTTCTCCAAAATTATGGGCATTAATGTGGAGCTGGTCCACCATTTGCTGCTATAAGGACCTCCACTCTTCTGGGAAGGCTTTATACTAGATGTTGGAGTATTTCTGCAGGGATTTGCTTCCATTCAGCCAGAAGAGCATTAGTGAGGTCAGGCACTGATTGGGTGACTAGGCCCGGCTCCCAATGGGCTTTCCAGTTGATCCCAAAGGTGTTGGATGGGTTTGAGGTCAGGGCTCTGTCCTGGCCAATCAAGTTCTTCCACACAGTTCTCGACAACCATTTCTATATGGACCTCGCTGTGTGCCCAGGGGCATTGTGATGCAGAAACACGAATGGACCTTCCCCAAACTGTTGGGGAAGCACAGAATTGCCAATAATTGGATTGTATGCTGTAGCATTAAGATTGGCCTTCACTTAGAACTAAGGGGCCTAGCCCAAACCATGAAAAACAGCCCCAGTCAGACCAAGGGGTGTCCACATACTTTTGGTCATATAGTGTATCTTATCTTGTGCTGTTGACAGCGCCCCTAAATTTCCTAACAAAATCAATGCAGATGTCAGCCCCGTGGCCCAGTGATGTCATCACTGCTTTATTTGACAATGGGAATCGGGCCTGGAGTAAAATACGACCGTGTTTATGTTTTGGCAAGTTGTTGGCCTTTCCCACTGCGGGGCCACTGCCAGAATCTGCCAGACAGGGGGGTTGGGGGGGTCGGGGTTCCCAAATATCGCTGACAGCGATGACGTCACAGAACCGCAGTTTAATGACCTCGGGTTGTGGGGAAGCTGGGTTGTTTCCCTGGGTTACAGTGGCTCATCTGACGTCCCCTGTGACCCGAGGTTGAAAGCCCAGGGGTCAGAAAGGTGAAGTCCTGCCGCGGTGTTTCTTCCTCCCACAAACTCAACCAGCTGAGTTCACCAGTTATTCCTGCCTCCTGGCTGTGGAATTGTGCTAATTAGCAAAGCCAGATGATTGGAAGCTAAAAAACTGGGGAGGACTTTTTTTTTTTTACTTTAAGAAACCTGGATTTCCCTCATCTGCCTGTGACCGTTCTTGTCCCAGCAAAATGACATTCAGGAGCGTCCTTTCCTGGGGCCTCTTCATCAACACTCTGTTTCTGGGGACTTATGCCCTGTAATCGCTGTCCTGTGGCCTTTCAGCTGGGTCTGCAGTATGATGGGCTGGGATAGACATGAGTGGGATTATTATTATTATTATTATTACCCAGCAAATTTTAAACTGAAAACAGCTCCTCATTGTCACAGTAAACCAGATGATTGTTAGCTGCTAGTGCCAGAATAGGACAAAGAAAAATTCTTCAATTTTGTCTGGTTACTGCAGGAAAGAGAGTTTCATTGAAATATACTTTTGCATATTCTTTGTTTTAATGTTTATCTATGTGGTTAGGCAGCGTCTACCCCAGAGCCTTGTCTAACACAGGAGGTAAAATCAGATTTAAATTTGATATCACCACAGGCTTCTGGCCATAGATTTCACTGTGCCAGTTAATTATGTTAAGATATATATACAGTATTATTTATGTAGACACTATTATTTATACAGGACCACTTCAAACCTCTCAGACAATTCAGATGTATTCTGGCTAATAAACTATTTTTTGAAATAGGACTCGGGCCCCAAAAATGTTAAAGTTGCTCTTCAAACCAAGTGAAAACTTGGCAGGAGACTAAAGCTTCTCTTTCTAAGGTTCCAAACCAGGAACCAGCCTATAAAAATACTTGCACTATCATCCATTTTCAATCAATCAGTGTAAGGCCCACTTACAGTAACAGGAAAAATTAGGTTAATGTGCACTCTGTACCAGTGTTTCCTGTACTTTTGGTTTTTTAACTGACCGAATTTCTGCATTTCTGACATTTTAAATTTCCATATTGTAATGGATTAATTTTCATAAATTCAGACTCTTTCTTAGCTGCTTAATTTTTTATATTTTTATTTATCTTTTGCTATCAAAAAAAAAACTGTAAACTTTTGAGTTAACTATTTTAAATCCTTTTTTCCAAGGAGTTCTGAGTATGAGGTTCCAAGGACAGTAGACATTCCTCATTCTCTCAACTTGAAAGAACGATTTGAGCCCTCTCTTGTAGCCCAAAGGATCTCTCCTCCTTTCCTACCATTTGAGGGTTTCATTGTCTGAAACGATCTGGCTGGTGTTGGGTCCCCTTCCTCCCCATCAGATCTATTGCTTTGTTGCATTAATTTTCATTGCTTTGTTACATTGCGTTACATTACATTGTGGTGCAGTATTACGGTTTCATTGCTTTGTTGCATTACTTTTCATTACTTTGTTACATTGCGTTACATTACATTGTGGTGCAGTATTACGGTTTCATTGCTTTGTTACGTTGCGTTACCTCACATAACATTGCATTGTGATGTTGCATTCATTTGATTGCTTTGTTACATTGCATTACATTACATTGTGGTGTTGAACTATGCGGTTGTTCCCTGCACTTGGACCGGTACTCTCTAGGGGTTTCGTCATACTTGTTCCTGGTTATGGTTATACACTTTGTTGTACGTCGCTCTGGATAAGAGCGTCTGCCAAATGCCTGTAATGTAATGTAATGGTGCAGTATTACGGTTTCATTGCTTTGTTGCATTACTTTTCATTACTTTGTCACATTATGCTGCCATACATTACATTACAGTACATTACATGTGTTTAGCAGCTGCCTCTAAGCAGAGCCACTTATAACGCTACAGGACAAAAAAGCCCCTCAACTTGGCAACGGTGCTGGGGTGTGCACTGCGGGCAAAGTCTGTACCCCCAAATCACGCCCCCCACCCACCTCAGGAACGGGCTTCAGGCACATTCTGTGGGACGTCCGAATATAACAGCCTGGGGCGCTGGAGGGGCGCATGTACTGGGCGCGCACACGGGCTATATCGGGACGGGATTGGGCGAGAGGTCCCAATTTAAATCGGGTCCTAATTTAAACCAGCCTTCTGGTGTAACAGCAGGGTCTGTGTAAACCGCACAGCAACCCTGTGCTGAGGATTCAAACGATACGTCTACAGCTCCACAGCCAATACATCTACAGCTCCAGAGCCAATACATCTACAGCTCCACAGCCAATACATCTACAGCTCCACAGCCAATACATCTACAGCTCCACAGCCAATACATCTACAGCTCCAGAGCCAATACATCTACAGCTCCACAGCCAATACATCTACAGCTCCAGAGCCCGATAAACATTCACACACACACACACACGCGTGTGCACATACACACACGCGCACATACATATACACGCACACGCGCACACATTCACACGCGCGCACACACACAGTCACACACACAATCACACGTGCATGCACACGCGCACACATTCTCACACATTCACACATGCGCACACGCGCACATACACAGTCACACACACAATCACACGTGCATGCACACGCGCACACATTCTCACACATTCACACATGCGCACACGCGCACATACACGCACACATTCACATGCGCACGCACACGCTCACATACACACACACACACACATTCTCACACATATGCACACACACACACACACACATTCTCACACAGTCGCACACACATTCACACACACACACTCTCTCACACCAACAAACATTTAAAACATGTGACCTCAACCGCCTCATCTCCCAGCCTGTTCACACAGTGCAAAGTGGTCATTGGTCCAGACACCATTTTCAGGGCTGTCTTCTTCCCGCATCCAATTTACAGCCTGATTATGAACATAAATACATTTTTTTTGTTACAGTCAGATATATATTTTTTAATGGTCTTATAAACTACACAGCCAGGACTTGCGCATGCATGGGCATGTAGTGATGTCTTGGGCAGTGTGCATTTCAGTAATAAATATGAAACCAAAATTGAAACCATGGCACTCATGCAGCAGATGGTATCCATATTTCAAGGGCTGTCCCAGTGGATCTTGGAAAGCCACAGCCCGTTCATAACCGATGCTTGAAAGGCACAATTTATCCTACCTATTTTCACTCTGGTGAAAGAACATGTGGTGAAAACATTCGTGTTGAAATCATACGTAGCCTGCTTCACTTGAAATTGAATTAACATTGGCGCTAGACGGCAAGGCCTAGAGCGTGGCGATTTACTGTTTTGAGTGCTTTTCCTCTGGCCAAAACAGAGGCTAGAATGCCTACAAGGGAGGTCCTCCTTTTTTAATAAGGAACAGCGCTGTCCTTGTTTTAATCGCAGGGCCTGAAAAGGCAGCACCTGCGTGTAAAAAAGGCGGTCGAAGCGGAGGAGGGGGAGGACAGACAGGCCGTTGTTGCAGAGAACAGGTCAGCTGTGCCAGCCTGTAGCGCTGAAGTGCCGTGATGTCACATAATACTCCGTTTCCTGTTGGAAGTGCGGACCGAGCGTGCCGCCAGGAAGGGGGGGGGGGGGGGGGTCTGGAAGGGACTCCTGGAACCCTCCCCACCCCCGTTTCATAAAAAGCTCACTTTTGCCACATTCTTCCCAGAATGCCTCTCTGCTCAGCCCCCAGCCGTTTGGCCTGCTGAAGCCCGGGGATCCGATTCACGGCGGCATCGCGGATGTAATTTGGGGGGGGGGGAAGATCGGGGGGGGGGGGGGCATGGTGAGCCACGCCCCCCTCGGTGCCAGATGTCACAGCGAGTGCGATCACTTCAGGCTGGGAGGGGGGGGTGGGGGTAGGCGGAATTTTTTCTTTCTGCTGGAAACCTGTCAATTCAGTTCAAAATTTTCACTGAACAGAGCCAGTCCAGCCAAACTCAGTACACGGCTGTACTCTAATTATGCTGGAAACCAGCTTTGTGTGAACGGTAATAAGCAAACTCATAACTCATCTGGAGTCAGGCCAGCGTGCTAACGGAAGGTTCTCCCCCCTCACCTGTGCCCCCCCCTCACAGAATACAACAGGAGAGAAGTGGGGAGAACTGGTCCTGCATACAATGCTAGACCTTGAGATGGGGAGCTGGATTGGTGGTACCCCAAAATAATGCTGCCCCTCATCCCTCTTTGCCCATCCTGCCCCCCCCCCCTCCTCCCCCTTATCCCTGGCTGTCTGGCTGACGGGAGTGGGGGTGCATGGGGAGGGGGTGTGGGGGTCATGTTTCCTCTGTGACTTCCTCCATGTTCCTGGTGGCGTTGGAGTATTTCAGTAAAAGGAGACTATTTGCGGCAGAAGGTCTGGGCCCTTGTTCAGCACAGCTGTGGGGCCTGGCGTCAGAGAGCATCTAAACAGCAGCAATTGGCCCAGGTTTCCAGGGGAAGGGGGGTGGGTGGGTGGGGGGGGGGCGTTGTGTCTTTAGAGAATTTTGATTTTTTTTTTTTTTTTTTGGAGGAGGGGAAGAGAGAGAGAACGATCTTAACTAAACTTCCTGTGAGGTTTAGAGCGCGGTTCGCTCGCATTTGTTTTTCTTTGAGTCACCTGCGGTAAAAAAAAAACAAAAAAAAACAACAAACCATAAAACGCGCTGTAATTTTTCGACGCTGCAGAAAACACACTTGTTTTGTACATTTTTTGGCACGCCAGCTTATGAAGTGCTTTATACTTATTTTTTTATTTATTTTTTAAAATGGTAAACATCCCTTTTATGGGGGGAAAAAAGTCTAACGTGTGTGTGATGCCGTAAAAAAAAATAACCTTAGATACGCGATACGCCATGAAGGCATCGGTCTGCCCTCTTCTGTGGAAGCCCGTGCCAGCGCTGAGGGCGCTGCGTTTCCACAGATTGAGTTTTTTGGGTTTGTGAAGAAGAGGCCGGGACGCTGCGTAATTGAAGAGTCGGCTTCTCTGCGCGGGGCGGTTTTTAAGCCTGATTTCGTCCGCTCGAGCTGCGCCGCGTTTTTTTTTGAAGACGAGGAGCCGTTTTAATTTACCCTCGTTGCCGTGGAGTGAGCGCTGCGGCCTCTCGTCCTGCGCCTCTCTGCGCGGCTGGTTTTTTTTTTTTTTTCTCTCCTCGGGTTGCCAGACCACACAAGTTTAATGTGGGGAGCTGGTGCAAGTTGTAGGTACAAAGGAAAAAATATCAACTTCAAAAGGCTGTCTGCAGAGCCAGCGGCTCCTGTGCTGAGTGCAGCCGCTGCTGCGCGTTGAGCTCAGCTTCTGTGAGAGCTCTGTTCAGGCAGCTGCTGAGCTGGGGATGCTGGCTCAGAGCATTTGCCCCTTTGGTTTGATGCCCTCTGATGTCTGTGCTGGGGCAACTGGGGCAGTAGCTCTCTGTGCTGGAGTAACTGGGGCAGTAACTCCCTGTGCTGGAGTGACTGGGACAGGAGCACACTCAGCTGGGGCAACTGGGGCAGTAACTCCCTGTGCTGGGGCAACTGGGGCAGTAACTTACTGTGTTGCGCTAACTGGGGCAGTAACTCTCTGTGCTGGGGTAACTGGGGTAGGAGCACACTCTGCTGGAGTAGCTGGGGTAGTAACTCACTGTGCTGGACTCACTGGGGTAGTAACTCACTTTGCTGGACTCACTGGGGTAGTAACTCACTGTGCTGGAGTAACTGGGGCAGTAACTCTCTGTGCTGGAGTAACTGGGGCAGTAACTCCCTGTGCTGGAGTGACTGGGACAGGAGCACACTCAGCTGGGGCAACTGGGGCAGTAACTCCCTGTGCTGGGGCAACTGGGGCAGTAACTTACTGTGTTGCGCTAACTGGGGCAGTAACTCTCTGTGCTGGGGTAACTGGGGTAGGAGCACACTCTGCTGGAGTAGCTGGGGTAGTAACTCACTGTGCTGGACTCACTGGGGTAGTAACTCACTGTGCTGGACTCACTGGGGTAGTAACTCACTGTGCTGGAGTAACTGGGGCAGTAACTCACTGTGCTGGGGTAACTGGGGAAGTAACGCCCTGTGCTGGTGCAACTGGGCCTGTAGTTCACTGCTTCTTGCGCGATGTACTGCTGAAATGAACAAATTGCTCAATTTCCTGCCTCATACAGAGTCTTAGGCTTTTCTCTGTGATATACTGTGAAGACCAACGTGTTCTGGTCAAAAATCACTTCTGTGATTTTTCTAATGTGGATGCACAGAGGCATCAGATCTAGAGTGTCGGTGGGTCTGCGTTAGTGTGCTGTGTTCTGTTGGAGGTTTTCAAGTGAAAGCTCCATATGGAAAGAATCCTTATTCCCTGTGTGCAAAAAAAAAAAAAAAAAAAAATCCCTGATGTTGCTTAATAATAAATAAGCAAATAATCCCCAATGTAAAACCCGTATAAAAACCAAAACTGAAAACATTATTGACCCTTGGAAAAAAAAAAAAAAAAAAAAAAAAAAAGAGGTCCCGTTTAACACAGAGTTCATTGTTGCACTGTCAGCGCTGTCAGTGCTTCTGCTGAAGTGGGAGTAAAACATTACAGACCTGCACCTGTTCTTTATTAGGAAAGTAAACTTGGCGTGTCCCAGAGCGGGGGCCGAGCAGCCAGCGCCGTGTTTATCCTCCGAGTGGATGCTCCGCTCTCCGGGAGGAGCACAGCCTCCCAGAGTGGCAGCGTGCCAAGCAATGAAGCGAAGCCCTACAATAACAGATGAATTATAGACGTGCTAAACAGAATGTTTCTGTGAAACTCCATTGACTGGAAACAGATTGCTGGTTTATACCAACACGCGGGGAGTTGGGCGAGTGCACCTTGTAAATACGCTGTGAAAAAAAAAAAAAAAACTGCTTTTAATTTAATTTCACGAATCACATGCCTTCTGCTGAAGTCAAATTTGCTGGGGTGCACACACACGCACACACATACATACACACACATGCGGGCACACATACATGCACGCACGCACACACACACATGCACACATACACGGACAAAATCCCGGCCTTTCGAGACTGATATCTGAATTCTGTTTGAACGGGGGGGCTCGGTCCTCTCCCGCTCTCCTCCTGTATTGTGTAATATCATTAGTGGGGTGGGGTGGAGGGGTGTCGGAGGAGGGAGGGGAGGGGAGGGGAGGGGCTGGGGGCGGGCGGCCCTGTTAATGTTACTGCAGTGCAAATGAGAGAATTAGATTTGGCCTGGCACGCCACCAACTCTCCGCATGTTTGCAAACCTGGCATTAATGAGCTACAGGAGATTGCATGATTTACACCGTGTGGCAGCCCTTCTGCGCCCGGTGGAAAAAAACTACATCTCCAGGCCATAATTAAGAGAACTGTGACTCAACAATGAAGTCATAATAATGTCACTTACTGTAGTCGAATTAACGAGAGGGAGCCTGTCAGCCAATTAAAGGCACAGTCACCCAGGTTACAGAGGCACAGTCAGCCAGGTTACAGAGGCACAGTCAGCCACATTAGAAGCACAATCAGCCACAGTCTCATTTCAGAGGGGGGCAGAATGTTGGACATGGGGACCTGGCTTTTCAGATGCTGTATAATAAGGGATCTGTCTCAGACATGCTGTATGATCAGGGGTCTGTCTCAGACATGCTGTATGATCAGGGATCTGTCTCAGACATGCTGTATGATCAGGGATCTGTCTCTGACATGCTGTATGATCAGGGATCTGTCTCAGGCATATGCTGTATGATCAGGGGTCTGTCTCAGACATGCTGTATGATCAGGGATCTGTCTCAGACATGCTGTATGTTCAGGGGTCTGTCTCAGGCATATGCTGTATGATCAGGGATCTGTCTCTGACATGCTGTATGATCAGGGATCTGTCTCAGGCATGCTGTATGATCAGGGGTCTGTCTCAGACATGCTGTATGATTAGGGATCTGTCTCAGACATGCTGTATGATCAGGGATCTGTCTCAGACATGCTGTATGATCAGGGATCTGTCTCAGGCATGCTGTATGATCAGGGATCTGTCTCAGGCATGCTGTATGATCAGGGATCTGTCTCAGACATGCTGTATGATCAGGGATCTGTCTCAGACATGCTGTATGATCAGGGATCTGTCTCAGACATGCTGTATGATCAGTGATCTGTCTCTGGCATGCTGTATGATCAGGGAGCTGTCTCAGACATGCTGTATGATCAGGGTTCTGTCTCAGACATGCTGTATGATCAGGGGTCTGTCTCAGACATGCTGTATGATCCGGGATCTGTCTCAGACATGCTGTATGATCAGGGATCTGTCTCAGACATGCTGTATGATCAGGGGTCTGTCTCAGACATGCTGTATGATCAGGGGTCTGTCTCAGACATATGCTGTATGATCAGGGGTCTGTCTCAGACATATGCTGTATGATCAGGGGTCTGTCTCAGGCATGCTGTATGATCAGGGATCTGTCTCAGACATGCTGTATGATCAGGGGTCTGTCTCAGACATGCTGTATGATCAGGGGTCTGTCTCAGACATGCTGTATGATCAGAGGTCTGTCTCAGACATGCTGTATGATCAGAGGTCTGTCTCAGGCATGCTGTATGATCAGGGATCTGTCTCAGACATGCTGTATGATCAGGGGTCTGTCTCAGACATGCTGTATGATCAGGGAGCTGTCTCAGACATGCTGTATGATCAGGGATCTGTCTCAGGCATGCTGTATGATCGGGGATCTGTATTCCTTTAAGGAATGATCCCTCCGGTATTCCTTTAAGATCCCTCTCGTGTTCCTTTTGCGTCTGGCTTTCAGCTCTTTCAAACAAATCTCCTCATGTGTACACAATGATGCAATAATGATATAACATTAAGGTCTTCATTTACCATCTGTCTGTAAAACAAACCAGAAGCAGTAGTCTCAAAAGGCTGTTTAGGCTCCATTAACAACAAATCAAAACATTATCTGTTACTAAAATGTTATGGCTAAGTATGACAGACTAAACGCAAACAACCCGGCCTTTATTACGGTTTAAGGCCAGTTCTAAATTTAAACTCATCATCCTCGCCTTCGGAGAATCAATTTGTCATCTTCCGTAAGCGGGACGTTTGATGACCTGCCTTTCGTTCACCCGTTTAAATTACAGGAGCACGCATAGCCGTCCGCGTTCGCACATTGACAGCTATTGGCAGCAACGGGTTTACCGACAGCAGCTGCGGGTGTTTGATTCATTTATTTATGTCTCTTTTTTCCCTGTGCCTACGGCGCGCTTTTGGGGGAAAAGAACGTGAAAAATAAATACGGAAATTAAGACGTGAGATTTGGAAAAGGAGCGGGGGCGTGACAATGGAGCTAAGCGAAGACAAAAGGCCCCACTGAAGAAGAAAGTGATTTTACCCCCCCCCCCCACCCCACCCCACCCCCCACCCAACACTCCTTCGGTCCGCCGCTCCTATTCCACACGCGGGCGCAAGCTTTCCGCCACATTTCCCTTTTTTAAGAACACGTCTCCGCCCCCCCCCAAACGCCCCCCCCCGCGACCCTCTCTGCCGCCGGATCATCACGCCGCTGCCCCCCCCCCCCCCCCCCCCAGAACATCTGCACGCTGTCATACGCCATCTCGTTCATTTCTGCTTAATCTGCTCCTGATACGCGCTGCGCGGGGAGGCAGCTGCTGCCGCGGACCGAAGGGCAACCTGTGCGCGGAGTGTGTGTGTGTGGTGTGTGTGTGTGTGTGGGGGGGGGGGGGTGTGTGTGTGTGTGTGTTTGAGAGAGTCTGTGTGTGTGTGTGTGTGTGTGTGTGGGGGGGGGGTGTGTGTGTGTGTGTTTGAGAGAGGCTGTGTGTGTGTGTGTGTGTGTGTGGGGGTGTGTGTGTGTGTGTTTGAGAGAGGCTGTGTGTGTGTGTCTGTGTGTGTGTGTGTGTGTTTGAGAGAGGCTGCGTGTGTGTGTGTGTGTGTGTGTGTGTGTGTGTGTGTTTGAGAGAGGCTGCGTGTGTGTGTGTGTGTGTGTGTGTGTGTGTGTGTGAGAGAGGAACTGTGTGTGTGTGTGTGTGTTTGAGAGAGGCTGTGCGTGCGTGCGTGCGTGCGTGCGTGCGTGCGTGTGTGTGTGTGTGTGTGAGTGAGAGAGAGAGAGACTTTGCATGTGTGAGTATGAGAGAGAAACTGCGTGTGTGCACGTGCGTGTATGTGTGTGAGAGAGAGGGACTGTGTGTGTGTGTGTGTGTGTGTGTGTGTGTCTGTGTGTGTGTGTGTGAGAGAGAGAGAGAGAGGGGGACAGTGTGTGTTGAGCTTACCAGTGAAAACTTGCAGACCTTCACGTACAGCTGCTGCACCTCCTCATTAGAGACTGCCGCTGCCAGCCCCTGCATCTGCTTGTAGCTCTGCAGGTACGCAGTCAGCCAGTCCCTCTGCAGCTCCACACTGGGGTACAGGCTGTAGTCCATGTTCTCCACACCTGCGGATTTAAAGCCGTACAGCATATATTAGTTTAATAATTTTTATCCTTCTCATGGCATTGGTGCATTGGAATCGCTGGTCCCCTTTAAATCCGAAGCTGGAAGAACGTTTAAAAACGGCACTGACCTGCGAACTCGTTGAAGTGGTTGCCGATGTCGTACGCCTGGTAGTTGTAGTCGGCATACTCGTAATCGATGAACCGCACTGAACCTAAAGGATAAAAGCAGCCACATTCGCGCGTGAAGGACACTTGTTATTACTTGTTATAATACCTGTTATAACAACTTCATTTCACTTCAGCACTTTTCTTTGGGCTTTGCTTTCATTTTAAAATGGAGACAACATAATTAAAAAAAAAAGACACATGAAAAAGGCACTGAGAATGTCTGTGTAACACAGTGGGGATTGGAGGCATATAATGGCGCTATACAAGCTGCTTTTTGGAGTTACTTGAAATTATTGGATTCTATTAGTTTTTCCTTGAATCCTAGAACGTCCTAATACCAGCAGTTCTCACTGGTCATCAGAAACCTTTGTATTTCAAGTCCTTTGTAGGAATTACAGATGATGCAACTGAAAATATAAAAGCCTTGGGAAATCTAAAAGAGGGTAAATTGAAATGAACTTTCCGTTGTTAAAAGTATTAAATAGTAGTAAAAAATCCTTAAATCAAGAAGCCCTTTTTTCATATTAGAAAAAAATCAAAAGCAATCATTTTCTTTTACAAGTTGAAAGGCAAGTGGCTTTATTTACTGCAGTTTTAAGTGCATTATTTATATGTACAGGCACGTATGGGGTGCGTAGTTTAGTAAATGTCAAGGTTGTTTTACATCAGTTTGAATCACTTTAAAACCAGAACACAATTAGCCAGGGCTTTCTGTGCAGGTCAAGGCAAACTTCAGGTTTATAAAAATGTAATCTAGATGTACCTAATTATAAAATCTTTTTTTTGAGGGACAAAGACAGCAGCCACTAAGAAAAATACAGTGCATAAAAAATCAATGAAAACAATGACACGTGACATAATTACTACTACAATAATAATATTAATAATAATGCCATAAACAGGTAACTCGTGCGATGATGCAGTAAGATACGCTCGTCTTAAAGGGCAGGTTTACAGTCGCTGTCACGACAGGTGCAGTGTGGTGTCTTTGGACCGTCTCTGGAGTGTTTGCGCTCTTGTGGTTCAGACAGCACGCTCCAGAACCAGAGCCGGTAAGAAACCAGCCAATCAGCAGCCAGGGTCAGGACAGGAAGTCACATGGTCTCAGACCGCAGGACCCCCGCCGCCGGGTCTGAGACCGTGTGACTTCCTGTCCTGACCCCGGCTGCTGATAGGCTGGTTTCTCACTGGCTCTGGCTCTGGAGCGTGTGCTGATGAGCAGTGCCGCTAAAAGCTTTGGGTGGCCCTGGGGCTAAACGGCGCGCTGATGCTAACGGTCGCTGCCCCCTTCCTGCCCCCGCTGTCTGTTCTTAGATGCTGCAGCCGTGTAAGGCTCACGGGGGGGCAGTTACGCAGTTTAAATGAATCATGACGCCTGCCCCCCCCCCCCCCCCCCCCCCCCGGACCATCTCTCGATCTTAATGCACCCTGACATCTGCCTTCTGTTCTCATGGTGACGATGGTGTGAACACTGGAGAAAACGGACAGGATAAACTGGCTCTGGTGCTGTATTCAGAGATGGCCTTTCATTTATTTTATTTGCTGTACTCGGTGATGATGATGGAGTTTTTTTTATTTTTTTTATTTTTATGAGCGGCTGGACTTTTGTAAGTGCTCGGTTGTTACCCAGGTTCCCTTGGGCTCAGTAGGAGCTGAAAATGCAAGTGACCAACCTGCTTGGGATCAGTTTGTTGAGAGTGTTTATTGAACAGGGAAGTGGCAGATGCCCAAGGGTCATTTGAAAGGCATATTAAATATGAAATGTGGAAGGTACGAGGCTGAAAGGTACAATTTATGGAATAACTAATGAGAACGATGCCTTTTCTCTTCTCTTAATAAAAAACAACAGTATGTATCATCCATAATCACTTTTTGGGTTTCCTGATGGTACCAATTCCTGATAAAGTACATGTATGCGCTTAGGAGGGAAATGTGGGATAGGCTATTATCTTGGTGGACAGAAATTTGTTCTGACTCCTTATACTGTGTCCTGGTTCCAGCAGTACTGTCCATTTGGCTGTGAGTTCTCACAACTTCCAAAAATGAACTAATATTAGACTGCTTTACTGCCTACTGGCCACACAGTACTACAGGAGGGCAAGTGACTATTTTACACCCAGAAAGTGGCTATTTTACACTCTACAGGCCACACACAGTATTACAGGAGAACCAGTGACTATTTTGTATTTGCAGTTAATTTTACCCCTCTCACAAGCCCTTACTAAGAGTACGGCTCAGTTCAGTCAATGAGAAGTGATTATGCGGTTTTATAAAAAACGCAAACGAACAGATGTCTGCGAAAATCCCCTCGACGATCTCCACCCCTTCGGCTCAGAGTCTCAGACAATGTGAGTGATTGATTCCCCATGTGCAGCCGCGGCTCATTTTCATTATGATTGCAGCAAGAATGGTGTGATAATGCGGTAATTACCATACGCCCTAACCTGGAATGCGAAAAGCCGTTTTTTCCAGTGGTTATTGAGACCCCCCCCCCCCCCCCCCGGATCTTGTAATTTGACTTTTCTCTTTAGGCATTAAAGAGATCGGTCTCTGAGAGATTTCACTTACTGTAAGCATGTTTTTTTTTTTTTTTTCTGGGTCCAAAGGGTTAGAGGGGGGAAAAAAATTGCTATTCAGCTCAGTAAAATAATATTAGCAAAATACAGTGGATGTCGTCTCATTCTGTTTCCGTTTGTATGAGATATTTAAGGGGACGTTCACTGCTTTCAAGATCAATAATTCTGCATAGTACAATATTTCAGACTAATAGATGTTAATGCTTTAGAACATTCCCAATAGTCCCTAAAATCTCTATGTGGTGTTGAGAGGTGTTTATGGGTCCAGGGTCTCTCACCTTCAGCCTGGTTGTAGATGATGTTTTTGGTGAGCAGGTCATTGTGACACAGGACCGTTGGGGAGGCGATGGGGGCGAGGTGCTTCTTCAGCGTCTCCACCTCGTTCCGGAGAAGATGGAGGCCAGGGACTCCGGGCGGAGCACTGCCGAGCAGAACACAGCGGCTCAATAAGGAGGGAAAGCATCGGGGAGCAGGAGAGAGGAGAAATGACTGCTTTAAGCACATATGTGCGACAGTATGAATGTCACTATTGCTTTTTAACGCGAATATTATATGAGTTCCTAGCTTGTCGGGACCAGTGCTGCACATGCCAGGGATGAGCTGAGGAAAAGATAGTTTATCTGAAAGGAGAGGGCGGCCTGTGCGTTTAAAATCACAGTGCCTCTCGGCGGACGGTAAATACGTGGTAAACACGGCAGGGCGCTCGGTTCTCTGGGGATGCTCGGCCACTTCCTGTTAAACAAAAGCCTGCGCTTCGTTTAGCAGGGATACACTAAGTGTTGTCCCACTTTTATTTTCGATTTTCATAAAACCGGAATGCGGTTTCTTATCAGGGCTAATGCGCCGAGCGTAATGAATGACGTGCGCTGAATGTTTTCGCCCTCTTTTTTAGAAACGACAAAACATCACTTAAACCGACTACATAAATAAATACGAGCTTTTACTTCTGCGGAAAACGATCTCCGAACAGGGGAGGTAATTTTGCGAACTAACTCTCTGTGTTCGTACAAAATCGTGCGCTCATCTAGAATAGGTTTTAACAGGGATGTCATTTTGCAAACCAGGCCTGTGTCGCCTGTGTTTGAAAATATTGAGTGCTGATTTGAGATCTGTTCCCTCTCTGTTCTCGTAGTGATTTCTTAACCGGAGGACGTGGGGTTTAACAGTTGCAGCTCCAGCGTCCCTCCTCTTCCTCCGTTTTAAAATGGCCGCCTTCACAGGCCACGGTGCGCAGTGTGTAGAATGACCCCAAAACAGCCATGCGGTGCGTTCGCTAAATTCCGAAATTCACTATCAGTACATTTAAAATGCGTTTTCTTTCAGGGGAATCACGGCGCGACGGTGTCTTTGATGCAAACTCCTCCTCCGTATCGCTGCCAAACCCCCCCCCCCCCCCCGTGAACTGTCAGATTAATTAGGAGGAGCAGGCGTGTACCGGTTAAAATCGTAATGCTAATTTAGCCGGTGCTCTGCGCTGTCGCTGTGGGTGGCATCGACAGGGCTCCGCGTTCGTGCAAACCGCTTCACGTCGGCAGCGTCACCTAAACGCGGCCGACGTGAAACAAATCGAAAAAACCGAGGAAAGGCCCTGCGGTAGGCTTCAGACGAACGCTAACTCGTTAACGACGAAATAAATTAGCGTGTACGAACACACGCGGGCGAGACCACGGTAGAACCACAGTGCAGTCTCCTTCATCGGTGCGGAAGTGAGACTTCTGACTTCTTCAGTAGTACACGACGGAGTGTAGCTTCAGTAGTACACGGACGGAGTGTAGCACAGTGGGTAAGGAACTGGGCTTGTAACCAAAAGGTCGCAGGTTCGATTCCCGGGTAGGACACTGCCGTTGTACCCTTGAGCAAGGTACTTAACCGAAATTGCTTCAGTATATATGCAGCTGTATAAATGGATACAATGTAAAATGCTATGTAAAAAGTTGTGTAAGTTGCTCTGGATAAGAGCGTCTGCTAAATGCCTGTAATGTAATGTAATGTAATACACGTACACACGCACACAGAGGTTTCTCTAACGCGCACGTTCTGCAAACAGACGCCGAAGTTTGATTTGCTTGGACGTGCCTCAGGTTCGGTTTTCACGAGTCGTTCTACGGAAAGTTTTGTCGACCTGATTACAGAACTGGATGAAAAAGTAATTAGGACAGCACTGGACAGAATTTCACAGTCAGTCCTTCAACGATATTTTAAACATGCTTCGTTACAATAATAGTTTTGCCCATTAATGGCATGTGTTCTGTTTAATTGCTTGATGTTTGGGGTGGTTTATTGAACGCATCTGAAAAGCATGATTCGAAGCATGATCATTATGCATTAAAAGAACTGTCAGGGACAAAGTCATGGACATAGTTAAATTATTCAGTTTTGCGTCTGGACAATCAAATCAAATTTGTTTGTGTTGTGAATTTCACCAAAAAAGTTCATCCCTATAGGGAGTGACAGTGTGTTTTACTGCAGAACTGTGTCTAAAACCCTCTCAAAGGTGAGCCTGGGACAGAAATGGGGGGAAAAAACGACAGGAACCTCATCAGAGGACCCCATCCTCCACTGCTGGTTCAGGGTTAGAGTTCACAGAACAAAGGCTCAGTGTACTTGTAGTTTTTTCGGCTGGACCGCAACAGCGGGGCCAGCCCTACAAACACGAATGTCTGTGACTTGAGTGACCGAGTGAGTGAAGTCGCGCCATTGGTCGGCCGGTCCAGCCACATGCTAGGTTTTGACCTGGTCTTGTTTATGAAGCGAATGAATCGCGATCTCCTCGGGGTGAGATACACGATGTACCCGCCATGGCTGCCGGGTACTGTTCTCTGTGGAATTTGGGGAGCCAAAATTGGTTTTATTGGTCTTACAAAAATCAGGTTTCATCTATTTGAGCGCTCGTTTGCGGTCTAGTTCCGAGTTTAAAATAACAGCATTCACGGCTGTATGAATTGAGACGAGATGTTTTGAAAAGTCTGATTGCAGTCACAATCTATAACAGTCTCGCGCGATTCAAGATGAGCCAAAAAGTATAAAGTTTGCATTGACCTACTTACATTTTTTTCCAGCTTTCTAAATGTTATGAAAATACTGTGTGACTGAAGTGGAAAACCGAGAGCAGCTCTGATTCAGACATGACGCTCCCTATTATGTCTTTGTCCTTGTCATCGTTATTGGTTCTTGCAATTAAATATTTACATAAACGTGGCTGTTCTACAAAAAAAACACATATTTCTGTCTATCTCTTCCATAAATAAAATACCAAAAATACGTTTCCACATTTTAGAAAAATGAAATATGAAACCAATTGAATCCCCCCCCCCCCCCCCCCCGTTTTGTTCCTCTGAAATGTCATGTGATCCCAGCTATTTCCCCTGCTTTAATTAATTAGCCCCTATTTTAGTGCAGGTCTCGCTGGAGAGAGCCTTTGCGATCAGGTGTATTTCAGTCTGGTTAATCTGTCTTCAAAGGTAAAGTTTAGTCAAAGTAATTGCAGTCCTCATAGGCTCACTGGTAGAGAGTTACAGGGAAACACAATGTTAGATGTTAGGAGGCCAAAAATCTCACGTTAAAAAAATGCTGCATAAATGTCTGGTTATGGAGCGTGCGTCCTGAAACAGCTGACTGCTTTCATCGTGAGATTCCCGATTGGGAGGGCTGGATACTTCCTGGGAAGCCATGCTAAAGCATCCGGGATCGTGTGTGTGTGTGTGTGTGTGTGTGTGTGTGCGTGTGTGCGTGTGTGCGTGTGTGCGTGTGTGCGTGTGTGCGTGTGTGCGTGTGTGCGTGTGTGCGTGTGTGCGTGTGTGCGCGTGTGCGCGTGTGCGTGCGCGCATTGTGTTTGTCTCCTATTCCTATTAAAATGATTAAAAAATTTTTTTTTTTTGTAACGCATCCCTTTTTAAACGGAACAGAAACCACGGGACGGGTGATTTAAACACCGTTGTACCTGTTTATGTTTTGGAACAAACAGTGAGGGGATGCGTTTATACACACCCGGCGCACATAATTTAGGAGTGAGTGTTGAGAGGGGGGCAGTTTCCTGTTTACGGGGCGTCGGATGCTCCTCGCTAATACACTAACTCATTTTGATGGAGTGTCTGCTCACGTCATTTCATTCTTTCACCACCCCCCTCCCCCCCTCCCCCAGCCCCCCCCCCCCCCACCCCATTTTTTTTATGCAGACAGGAGATTGATTTTCATATGTTTTTTGTTTTTTTTTGAGCCTGGACCACGGTCAGTCATAGCGGTGGGTCCCGCTGCTAATTGTGTTTTTGCGGGGAGAGGAGAGAGGAGAGGAGAGGAGAGGATGGACAGAACGAGAGCTGAAGGTGCAGAACGAGAGCTGAAGAGGCTGAACGGTTGCTGCTTATTTTCGCCTCTCTTCTCTTTTCAAGTGTTTCTGGGCCCTTAGATTTTTCTTTCTCGAAGCATAAAACATGTTTTGAGGGCTTTACTTTTATGCTAATAAATTGGGAAAAATCTGCTGCTGAATGCATTGAAAATACCTTTTTTAAAATAAGAAAATGAAGGCTCTTGACCTGTGGAACTATAAAATAAAAACCCTGAAGTTATTTAAAATGTTTTTATTTTCCTTAAATTTGAGGCACATTTGAGCAGGTCTTTAGAGGACAGTTCCCCTCCCAGCTGAGTGTGTGCGTGTGTGCATGCGTGTGTGCGTGTGTGTGTGTGTGGGACGGAGTGTGGCACAGTGGGTAAGGAACTGCGCTTGTAACCGAAAGGTCGCAGGTTTGATTCCCGGGTAAGGACACTGCCGTTGTACCCTTGAGCAAGGTACTTAACCTGCATTGCTTCAGTATATATCCAGCTGTATAAATGGATACAATGTAAAATGCTAAGTAAAAAAGTTGTGTAAGTCGCTCTGGATAAGAGCGTCTGCTAAATGCCTGTAATGTAATGTAATGTGCGTGCGTGCGTGCGTGCGCACATTATTAACCAGGAAAATAAATCTGAATATGTGCTCACATTTAAATTTAAGAAAAATCTGCACATGGAGTAATAGAACGCCTATTACCTGGCCCACCTACAACAGAAGCATTGTTCTGAGCTAGAACCAAATGCACATTAATTTTGTTCACACATTCGTTTACCTAATCTCAGTCACACATTGATAAGCCGCCCGGTTCGTGAAAGGTAAATGCTCAGTCTCCCCGGGTTGCTGTGGGTCTTAACAGAGCTGCTGTTATTGGGGTGCACGGGGAACGGGGGGCTACAGGGACCTGTCTGTCACAGGGCCTGTTTTGAAGCCACACTCTCGGTGGAAATGTGCCCCCCCCCCCTCCCTTTGTACCTCTTCTAGCTAAATTTGGGTTGTTAAAACATGAGGGGGAGAAAATCCCCAAGTGAAAATTTTTTTTTACGGACCATTATAATAGTCCGTGATAAAGAGAGATGTCCGAGATCGGGAGTTGCGTTTTGTTTTATTCATTCCATGGCCGCAGCTGATTGAATAGGGGTGATTGGTGATGTATTCACTCACGTTTAAATTAATCGTTTAAATTGTGGATGATGCCATTACAGTGAGTATAAAATCTCTTTTATTAAAATAAACATCAAACCTTTAGTCTCATGTAATATGTTCATAAAAACGTATTGTGTGCATATGTAGCACAGTAATTATACATTCATAATTTGATTATTTTTAAATATATATATATATATATATATATATATATATAAATGTAATGTATATATGCAGTAAGGATAACGGATTGGCATACCAACATTGCTGTATGTATGTGGTCTGTTGTCCTTTGTCTTATTGATGTTACAGAAAACCTGTTCGGGGCATGAAATATGTAACACCGATTGATTCCTTGCGATTTTAGCCCGGAAAGTGGGGCAGAATGTTGAATTAATAATCTGCTTTCATTGAAAAATTTATCAGAAGGATTTCTCTCATAATTGTGTTGTACAGCGGTTAATTATTTGAGCTTTCTGCGCCCCCCCCCCGGAGGCCCGGGGGGTTTTCGCTGGAAATGCAGCACGTGATAACTAACACGCCTTTCTCCACGCCTTGCCCTGGGTGACAGTGTAGTATGATGGCTAAGGAGTCGGTCTTGTAACCGAAAGGTCGCAGGTTAAATGTTTTTACTGCTTAAATATCGAGGTATGGCTGCGACAGCGTGCACAGTGCCTGGGTTTCTTGCGTGTGAGATGGCGTTGGAGGGTTACGGAGACGAGATGAAACTTAAACACACTCCAGGAGTTTATGTCTGTGTGTGTCTGTGTGTGTGTGTCTGTCTGAGGAGGGGCAGGGCGCTGGTGGTGAGAGGGGATGTGCCTGAGATGCTGCTGTATACTGGAACAGCTGGAGGAAATGAGCTCATTTGTGGCCTTAAATCTAACCAGCCGAAAAACAGAGTATTTCATTTGTACCATGCTCGTAAAATGGCTTTTAATTAGATGACCATAATAATCAGTGAATACGGACTCTCTTTTTTTTCCCTCTCACTTTATGTCTCTCTCTCTCACTCACACAGTGCACACACAAGAAGGGCATACACTCAGTGAAATATGTGAAAGCACATACTCACAAAGAGATATACACATTCTGCCTGAAATGAAAACACAGACAAACCACACACACACACATACACACACACACAAAGGCACATGCACTCCTTGAAATACACAAAAGCTCACACAAAGAGATATACACATTCTATCTTAAATGAAAACACACACACACACACACACACACAAAGACTGCCACCAGCCTTCCTGCCAAACCCCTTCACTATCGAATCTTGCCGTGGTGTTCTCTTTTGTCTCTAAACCAAATGTAGTGTACATTGTCCGAGGGTTGTGTACAATGGCGGTGTGAGCGGGGGTGGGTGGGGGTGGAGGGGGGGGGTGGGGGGGCCGGTTCCAGCGGCTGAATGGCGGCCGTGTGGCCGGCCGGGCCGGTGAATGCTATCTCGGGGCCCCAGAGTGCCGAATTCATGGCGTTCCCACACCGGGGCTCGGGGCGGCTCTGGGGAGACGGGCGGCGGCGGTGGCGGTGGCGGCGGCTCGATAGGAAGCGTATTCTCTCTCTCTCTCTCTCTCTCTCTCTCTCTCGCCGGGTCGGTTCCCCGGCAGCGTGTCGCTAAGCGTTTCCGGGGGCCTTATCAAACCGGCGGACGCCTTTTTTTTTATTTTATTTTTTTAGAAAGCCCGGGGCGAACAAAAGCGCCAGGCCGCCGCACTCCGGAGTGCAGAAATCTTCCCTTCCCATCAGCCCCCTGCACCCCCACTCCCCCGCCCTGCCCCCCCCTACCCCACCCCCACCACAATCTGCCTCTATCTGCCCCCACAGAACTGCTGCTCTGTGATCTGCCCCACACACGCCGCTCCACAGACAACGCCTGAAGAGAAACTTCCATTCCAAGATGGAGGACAGTTGCTGGTTGAGGAAGCTTCCCGTCAGTTCCCTCAGTCCTCCGCCTTGGAACGGAACATGGAGGCTTCTCTTCAGGTGAGCACTCGACTTTCAGATGAGTACAAATCTAATGATTGAAGGGCGTTGCCAAAGAGTAAAGCGTAGAGCAAAAGTTTGCGTTTTTTTGGGTTAGGCCCGAGGAATTTCACACCATGCCGCCTGTTCTGGCCAGCAAGGCTAGGGCTGATGAGGTTGTCATGGATTTTACAATATCAAATAAAGCATTTCACTTATTTTCTGTCAAAAGCACAGTCGCTTATCACTCCATAGCACCCTCCTACTAGCTCATGTTCACTCAGTAGGCACAAAGCAACTAGGCCTACCAGATCAAAGCTGCACTCTGAAGCCCACTGCAAGAGCCATGCTAATCTAAAGATGCTGTGAAATGTACAAGATATTCAACTTATAATCAGCCTCTGCCCGCTTTCCATTTCACGTAGTATTGCTGCGAATGAAAGGACATAAGCCTTAATAAGCTGGTGGTTGTCTACCATAGCCCTTAGGTTATTTTATTTTTGTTATAAATAGGTCGTTTTTACATGCTCAAAATTCGGTGTACTAGAATAGGCTGAAAGATGAGCTTGACATGATCATTAAATTGTTGTTAAATGCACTTGTTCTGCACTACAGGCTAAAGCCAATTAATGCATCGTCTACTTTCCAAATCGACCTTTTCGCTGTGGTGAATTACTTATTAGCCTAAAATAGTTTTATTCCATCTTTTTTTCAGTTACAGTTGATTTCTCTTAATTTAGAAGAACAGTGTGTTTCAATGAACAACGGATGATACAAGATAACGACAGCTTGTATTCAGAAAGATTTACACACACACAGAATACACACAGATGCAAATAGCCTTTTAAAACATCTATGATACTTTCAGATAGTTTTTAAAAAGTGTGCAATTATGTTACGTATTTTTAAACATACCTGCCTATCATGCTCATATTGATGATCAATTTGGTCAGAATCAGTTGTACAGAAAAACTGAGGATGTAGAGGGTGTAAATAACAGTTAAGAGAGAGAGAGCTGTAGTAATGGTATTGGAGGGGAGCAAATGTGTGTGTGCGTGGGAATGTGCATGCGTGCGTGTACGTGTGAGTGCGTGTGTGCGTACGTGTGTGTGTGTGTGTGTGTGTGTGTGTGTGTGTGCCTGTGTGTGTGTGGGCATGTGTGTGTGTGTGTGTGGGAGAGATGTGGTGGATTTATAGTTCAGCACTCTGAGGGTGCACCTGGCCCAAGAAGACCATCATTTCCTCTACTCAGGACCCAGGACCTCTTCCAATCTCTCTCTCCCTCTCTCCCTCTCTTTCTCCCTCTCTCTCTCCCCCCTCACTCTCTCTCTCCTCCCCCTTGCTCTCTCTCCCCCCCCTCTCTCTCTCTCTGTCTCCCCCCTCTCTCTCGCTCTCTCTCTCCCTCTCTCTCTCTCCCCCCCCCTCTCTTTCCCTCTCTCTCTCTCTCTCTCCCCCTCCCTCCCTTTCTCCCCCCCCTCTCCCCCCCCCCCCCCCCCCCCCCCCCCGCTGGGTGGCTCTTGCGTGGAGAGGTCTTGTGGCGGTGCAGGGTAATCTGCGCACGCAGCCGGCCTTTCATGCCACACAATGACGCCACGCTGCTCGAGGCTCATTAGAGACGTTTCCTGCCCTCGCTGCCGCTCTCGCACATTGTATCTGCATAGATCTGCAACCCACAATAAAGCAACAATGATTTTCCAATAACCCACCACCCCACCCCTCCCCCCAATACGGCTGCAAGTTCAAAATGCAAATGAAGGGCATTTTTCTTGTACTTGTTTGTTAAAGGGAAGTTCAGTGGTACAGAGCATCCTCTAGCACAGGCCAATGCTGCAGCTGTGTCCTCTCCAACCCCCCACCCCCACCCCCACCCCCACTCCCCATCACCTCTCTCTATCATGGCCTCAGATCTCACCAAAGCTTCCTTTTTTCTTTTTCTTTTTTACACTTGTTAACTCAACAAAGGCAAAGGCAGTTGACCTCCGAACGGGGGACTAATTACCTGTGTCACTTTTCACTGCGTATGAACAGGCACACATGCTAACGCATGTTTTAAGAGAAGAGACCTCGCACAAGCTGCCACTTCACAGGCAATAAATACCTGTGAGTTTTTTTTTTTTAATACTTTCTTTTAAAAAAATGTAGCACACCTGCATTTTCACTTCTGTGATTATTTGTGCCGTTATTATTTTCAGCAGTGTAACTATTTCCCCATTTTCACTTATTTCAGTAGCATTTAATGTGCAGTGTATGTTTATTGAGGGGGTAGTCTGTGGTGTTGGGGCCAGTTGTTTGTAAGTGTAAAACACGTTTCTTTCTTGGTAAAATGTACATCACTTCCATTGTAGAGAAGTATCATATGCTACCTCCATCTACTGGAAGCCATGGTGCACTACAGCTCCACTGTCGGAGTTGAGACTTGTTCTTCTGCTCCAATGTTTTTAAAAAATTAAAAAATATGTCTCTTAAATGTTATTTGACGCTGGTTTTTAAAAAATGAACTTTTATTATGTGAAACACAGAGGCAAATACTGAATAGATTTAAGATGGGATAAGATCTTAATTTAGGTGTGGACTAATTGTGTAAAATTAAGAATATTAAGTAGCTATTAGTTTTTAGCTTCATGAGATTTTTTGTTTTTTTTGCTGTTATTAACAAATTTGACATTTTGTGACCATAACAAAAGACTGTGTGTCCGTGTATGTACGTGCAAATAGTGTAGTGTGTGTGTGTGTGTGTGTGTGTGTGGCAATTATCTACTCCTAAAATCCTTTTCACATTCAAATTTTCGTAGCCAGTAAGTGTCTGTTCACTTGTTTTAACTGTACGTAGAATTTACTTGCAAATTGCATTGGATACGAAACCTGCCTGCAAGGGTACCGTTGCTAATTAATTACATTTACATTTTATTTGAAATGTATAAATTTATTTTCTGAGGTGTTAACTGATTAATATTTTTTCATTAGTTCTCTTCTGTCAGGCGGGCTGCTCTTACAAGCGAAACCGGCTTTCGCCGCTCAAGACTTCACATTTTCAAAACGGCCGTTCCAGCGATTTTCTGCCAAATGTCGAAGAAGCATTTTCAACACTTGCTGCGCCTGTCTGCCAGCGCGAGCGCGGAGGTGAAAATCTGGTAGGAGGCGTAGCTATGGGGAGAAACGCGTCTTCGGTGCGGCGGGAGTTCGGAGACGAGTCGTTAAGTAACGGTGTTCTCGCTCCGCGTGGCGTACGATGAAGAGGGCAATCACGAGAATGTACGGAGGTGACAACTTGGAGAGGAGAGAAGCCTGTGGCATGTGCCGCGTGGAGAATATTGGAAAAATATCACATCTGGGCCTTTTTCTGATTCCTGTTTATTTTGCGGTTCTGACAAGCATCCCTACAAGCAGATGTAGAAGAGCGTGTTTTATTTTTTTTTTCCCTTTCTGTATGTCCGTTAAATTACAAAATCTTGTTTTTTCATGATACCCCATTAAAATATTGAAATGTGAGAGCGCGCTGTCTATTTTAGGAAAGTTTGAAAAGCAAATCTAACTTTGCTGTCACGTAGTAGTATTGCGCAGGCCAGACATATGAGCTGTAATGCATGGCTGTTCTGTTCTGTAAGACCAATTGTCAGTTCACATGTGCATTTACAATGCCTTTCTGCAATTTAGAATAGAATAACAGTTTTTTTTTGTGGGGGGGGGGGGGGGGATGCTCTCGCCAGAGCAATGGACACAGGTGATGTTTTTACATCCTAATCTGTTAATACAGCAGTATATTTTTTATTTAAGCTATTTAGCACCAGCAGTTACTCCAAGGTCCAATTAGTGAGCCTGCCGACATTAGAGCATCACTCCGTCCGCACACGCACAGCACCGCTAGGTCTCTCAGGTCTGACCAGGGGGTGCTGGCTAAAGGTTGAGATTTAAAGGATGTTTAAGGGGTTTCATGAAACAATTGCCCCAATACTCTTGAACTGCCTCCCTTCGGACATACGGTCTGTGGACACTGTTGGCACCTTTAAAAAGCCACTGAAGACTGGCCTTCATGTCATCTTTTGCTTCAGTTGTCTCTGTATGTGTGTTTATGTTAGACCATTTTTATTTAGCTATTTCCTTGTGATTTTGCTCTAGAAAGGCGCTATATAAATAAACTTTACTTCCTTACAATGGCAGTGCCTCAGCTTGGAATTGAACCTGCAACATCTGCGGTAAGAGGTCACTTCCCTTACCATTGTACCGCACATTTTCAAAGCTAACTGCCGGGAAAGTGTTTTGTTGGACTCGCTAGGATATAGATCCATGTTGCGTTTAGGATACCTAGCAAAACACTTTTTCTAGTTTTTATTTTTCAGTGGAAAAACTTCTGGTGTGCTTTAGCACTTTGTATGAGAACATACTGTTCGTTGGAGCCAAAGGTCCTTTGAATCCAGGACATTTTTGTTTTCTCAAACCTGTTGTTGTGAGTTTTGATTGTGAAGCTGTCAGTGCGGGGGTGTGCGATGTCTCATCGCTGACGCGCAGCGTGAACCGCGGACCTGAGCCGGCTCATGAAAGAATGCATGTGTTTGGCCTTTGATATCTCCAGATCGGCACCTCGGCGCGTCAATACGTTCGAGAAATAATTGGGTTTCGTGTTCGCCGCGGATCAAAAATTACAGTTTTCATTATTGTGTCCCGTTGCACCGTCTGTTTAGCATTATAGATTTTTCATTTTTATTTTGTGGGCCAAACCTCGGCACTTGCGGAAAGCACACCCCGATGCCATTGTGTTGCTGTGCTGATGGGCCCTGTCCAGCGAGCTTCATAAAGGCCTGTTCTACATTCACACCGCCCGAAGGCAGTTTCCCTAATCATATTAATGAGGAGTGAAACATGAAAATCTGCAGCAGGAACGAGGTTTCGGCACGAAGACGAGTCCTATTTACTCCATACTCCATACTCATCCAGTGGCCTTCATCTGGGCACAGAAAAATCAACCCCAAGGTCTCTATTGATCAGCCTTGAATCTGCTTTTACAACATGGCGCCATGGTTATTATGAATCGGTTTGATGGATGAATAATTTTATAAAGCGCGTGCTGCATTAAGTATTTACTTTTAAATAAACAATTTCAAAGGGGGAGGCCAGGCTGTGATGCCCTTTGTGTGACTTCTAAGCCTGCTGGTGCTGGGAAAGGCGGTCAATATAGAAAACTGGTTAGTCTTTCTGTGGCTTTCACACAGACTCACCTGCAAGACTGATTCACACAGGCTCACCTGCAAGACTGATTCACACAGGTTCACCTGCAGACTGATTCACACAGGCTTCGCCTGCAGCCTGATTCTACACAGGCTTCACCTGCAGCCTAATTCACATAGGCTCACCTGCAGACTGATTCACACAGGCTCACCTGCAGCCTGACTCACACAGGCTCACCTGCAGCCTGATTCTACACAGGCTTCACCTGCAGCCTAATTCACACAGGCTTCACCTGCAGCCTAATTCTACACAGGTTCACCTGCAGCCTGATTCTACACAGGCTTCACCTGCAGACTGACTCATACAGCCTCACCTGCAGACTGACTCATACAGCCTCACCTGCAGAATGAGCGTTGGCACAGCAAACCCAATCACCGCTCATGTCGCAAAAACACCATGGAAACGGGTTGCCAAAATAAATTGGGAAGCGCTCGGCCCTGTTCATCGACTGCTGTCACAGGGAGGTACTTTAGCAGTACCATCGCAGTGATGGTCTGTCTGTGGGCTGAAGCGCTCTCGCTGTGAGGCGTGTTATCGCGTACGCGGTTTGAGGATTGGCTCGCAGGCCGGCGCCTCTCCCTGGGCCCTGGTCTCTGAGGTAAAGGCTGGTTCCCCATTGGCTAATAAAATCCCCCAGCACCACGGAGATACGAGCTCGTATTTATGGGTCTGTTGGTTAATGAAAAAAAGCAGATGTGCTTTTTGGACTACCCCCCCACCCCCATCCACATCCAAGCATTAATATTTCAGAGGGAACCCTTACTTAAAGCAAACACTGCTGAACTTTTGACTGATAAGGGGGAATCTTCAGAGGAAGCAAGTCTGGTCCCTTGTAGCGTCTGGAAGTCTCTGTCCGTCTCTAGGCCCTGGCTGTGCTTAGCGCGATGGTGTTAGCGCTGCTAGCTAATGACCTTCGCTGTGCACTTAACGTACGTCGCTTCGGATAAAAGCGTCTGCCAAATTAATGTAATGTAATGTAATGCTACGTCCGCTCACGTCCCCCGCTTGCTTTCCCGCTACACATCTTCCTCGGGCCTCTAAGGGTGAAGCCACACGTCCTCCGACGAAATCGCCCGGCGTCGCTCTCGCCTCTCACTATCGGTCGCTTGTGGTGAGCGTAATAACGTTTTTTTTTTTAAACGGGGGGACAATTTACACGTCGGAACTGATGAAGATTAAACCTGTGTCTTGATATGCCCCGGAGACAAGCTACTGACATGGAGGAGAAAAAAAAAAACGTCAAAAAGCCCAAACCATTCGACACTGAAGCAGCTGCGTAAAAATACTGTCAGGACCGACAGGAATGATGGAGAACACTGTGAAAATAAGACCCAGGTTGAAAGAAAATGGAAGTATCCTTTAAATCTCAACAAGTCTGAGACTATGTGTAAGCAAGGATACAGGATCAATGTACAGGATACAGGTGAGGCTACCTGTATTTTAATTGTGTTCTACTGTGCTGTAACTGCACTGAGCAGTAGTCCACAACGCGCACTGACACAACCCTCCCTTACCCCCCCGCCCCCCCCGGAAATACCCCCCCCCCCGGGCCTAAGGCCTCCGCTGTGCAAGATCAAAACACGGAAACGGTTTTTAGGAAGAGGCGACGCTCGGCCCCCCCCCCCCCGGCGGCTGTGCTGTGTGTGTGTAAAAGTGGTGACCCCCTTAATTAAGAGGGGTCACTCAAATCTAAAACACTTAAACCGGGACCCATCGCCCCAGCTTCTGTCTTTCGGTTTCCTGGAAAACAAAAAAGGTGGAGGAGGGAGGGAGGGAGGAGGGGGGGGGTGGGAGTCACCCTTTGTAGTGTGTTTTAAGAGTGTGACAGTTGAGGGGGGGGTTGAAGGGGGGGGTGGTTCTGCTCCTCTTCCTGTATTCAGCCACCACCTTCCTCGGAAAAACCCAGCGGGAGTCGCGACTACGAGACCGCGACAAAAAGGCGACTAATTCAGACCAAACGTGCCCCCCCCCCCCCATCCCCCTTTAACATTCAGCCAGGGCTTCATACAGGAGCCCGAAAGTAGAACCTGGCAGTAAAAGTGAAAAGACTCCCTGTAAAGGACTAATAGAAGTTGAGACGTCGTATTCTCTCTCCGCCTAAGGTCAGAGGAGTGCTTTTCAGCTCCGATGTCTGCTTGGAAACGTCCGTCCTTTTTAAAAAAAATAAATATATATATTCTTACCACAGATAGGTCGGCAACTGTAATTAAGCTGAAATTATGACTTATGGAGAAATGAATGCGAAGAAGCCACACAGAAGGTTTTGTGTGAGAAATTAATGTGCCCCCGTGACTGTCTGTAGTCACTGTAAAGGCATGAAAGAGAAAAGGAGGGTGTTCGGTGGAAACGCCGATTTGGCGTAAAATTTAAAAAAAAGAGTACGTGCCGAACGAATCGAACCCAGGCGTGGTGACGTGCGCTGGACGCTGCGCCGTTTATACAGCAGAGAGACTCAGCGCTGTCTGGCTGAGGGGGGCGGGGGGGGGTGCCTGGTCTGAAACTAAACAAGGAAATTTGTGGAGGATGAGTGTCTGAACCGCAGGCAAAACCAACAGAAAGGGGTGGGGGGGTTGGGTGGTGGGGGGTGTGTGGAGTTGGGGTGGGGGGGGGGAATCCAGATTCTCGCTTCCTCTATTTCCCAGCCTGGCACACAGTACAGACAGCCGGCTACGCTAACAGGAGCGGAAGCAAATGAAGACCTGCTTTTTTTTTTTTTTTTTTTCCTCTTCATCATTTGACTTTATGTTGTGTATTTTTTATACACAATAGGGGCCTTTCGTTTTAAAGTCCCTGAGATGAGATTTTCTCAAGGCCTTTCACCGCCGGGCCTTTTGTTACGGCTTTATCATCGGGATCTCGGCCCTGCGCTTAATTCAGCCTGAAATTACAGCAGGCCCCCGTTGGCATGCCTTTAATTGATTGCTTTAATTGATTGGTTGAGGGGCGTGGGTTGGGGGGGGGGGGGGGGGGAAGGGAGGAGGCGGGGGAGGGTTTGTAACTGGCTGAAAAGCAGTTTATCTTAATCAGTTGAGAGCAAATTTAGAGCTGTCCAATCGATTTCCTCCAGCTGATCACCACTGTTCTCTCTCCGACTGGCAGGAGCAAGAAAGCTGCTATCCCATAATCCCTTGGGGGGCACAGGGGTGTTGGGGGGCGGGGGGGGGGGCGCATTTCTACCTGTCATCTGGGCCCAATCGGTGGGGTTTACCTGAGGTAAACCCTGAGAGGTGCCGAAACAGTACCTGACCATATTAAAGCTGGAATGGACTGAACGCCTGGGTTCACAGCGCTGCAGATACGGTGTTTTGGGGGATTTTTCTAATTCTAGTTGATGGTGAAAGAAGCCTGTTTCAGATGACTGGAGCTGTAGGAAAGACAGCTCAGCACTCTGTAGGCGTCACACTGTCATGATTAGCATTGTGGTTGGAATGAATGCAATAGTGACTAATGCTGTGACTAATTACTTCAGTACGTTACTCCACCACCAAGCTAGCCAGGGCCTTTCCACCACGCGCCCACCAATCAGGGATGCCGAACGTGGCGAACGGTTCAGTGCGAAACTTTCTGTTCAGACCTTAACGGAACATTCTGCCATTCACCTGAGCCCCGGGGGGCGGGGTTTTAGCTGTTCACCTGAGCCCCGGGGGGCGGGGTTTAGCTGTTCACCTGAGCCCCAGGGGGGCGGGGTTTAGCTGTTCACCTGAGCCCCAGGGGGGCGGGGTTTTAGCCGTTCACCTGAGCCCCAGGGGGGCGGGGTTTAGCCGTTCACCTGAGGCCCAGGGGGGCGGGGTTTAGCTGTTCACCTGAGGCCCAGGGGGGCGGGGTTTAGCTGTTCATCTGAGGCCCAGGGGGGCGGGGTTTAGCTGTTCACCTGAGCCCCAGGGGGCGGGGTTTTAGCTGTTCACTTGAGCCCCAGGGGGCGGGGTTTTAGCTGTTCACCTGAGCCCCAGGGGGGCGGGGTTTTAGCTGTTCACCTGAGCCCCAGGGGGGCGGGGTTTTAGCTGTTCACCTGAGCCCCAGGGGGGCGGGGTTTTAGCTGTTCACCTGAGCCCCAGGGGGCAGGGTTTAGCTGTTCACCTGAGCCCCAGGGGGGCGGGGTTTAGCCGTTCACCTGAGGCCCAGGGGGGCGGGGTTTTAGCCGTTCACCTGAGGCCCTGATCCTGTTTGTGCGTTTTAGACGCGAGGTCTCCCAGCCCAGCCCAGCTCAGCTCACCCCTGTGGAGCTGGCGTCTCCCCCTCAGCGGTTTGGACCAGGTGGAGGTACTCTGAGACCTTCTCCCAGAGGACGGGCTGCGCTGGGGATCCGTTTCTGGGCGGGATCGAGTGCAGCCTGGCCATTTCAGTCGCGATTAGCCTACGGAAATAAAAGATAAACAAATAAAATAAAAATCCTGTTTGGGAATACCGTTTCTCAAATGACAACTTATTGTATTGAGACGTTTTATTTTACAGACGGAGTATAGCCTGTTTTGCCTCTTCCTGCTGAACAGCGAGCTAAACTGGCTCGCTGTTCAGCAGCGTTCCGCTGTGACGGAAAGCAGGCAGTGCACTCTGGGTAAAGTATTTGGGCGGGACCCGTAGCGCGCGGTACACTCAGCAGACGGCAGGTCGTCCCTGGCTTTGGTAAAGCAGCTGAAGGCCGCTTTGATTTAGGGCCCCGCCGACCTTCATGAAAGAAGTGTGTGTGAGATAAAGCTCCGGGCTTTCTCCCACACTGCTCACACACACACACACACACACACTGCTCACACACACACTCACACACACACACACACACACTGCTCACACACACTCACACACACACACACACTCACGCACGCACGCGCACACACACACTGCTCACACACACACACACACACACTGCTCACACACACACACACACACACTGCTCACACACACACACACTGTGCACAAACACACACGCACGCGCACACTGTGCACAAACACACAAACACTCACGCACGCACGCGCACACACACACATACACACACACACACAGGCACAAACACACACACACACACACAGTGTGCACAAACACTCACGCACGCACACGCACACACACACACGCACACACAGTGTGCACAAACACACACTCACACACACTCACACACACACACACAGTGTGCACAAACACACAGACACACTCACACAGTGCGCACAAACACACACTCACACACACAGATGCTCACACACACACACACAGTGTGCACAAACACACAGACACACTCACACACAGTGCGCACATACACACACACACACACACACGCAGACGTTCACACACACACACACACACTCACACACAGTGTGCACAGACACACTCACACACACTGCGCACACACACACACACACACACACACACACACACACCGCAGAGCAGAAAGGCCCAGGCTGGCGGGTAGCTGATGGAGACGCACCCCTGGCTCCTGACCCGCCCTGTCTGTGTGGAGCCCCGCAGGCGGAGCTGAAGAGTGATTGCGTGTGAACCTGGCCGCACGTCCGCTTACGGGACAGTGGTCAGATTCGGCTGTGACCCCCTCCTGAAAAATGAGCCCCCCTACAGACCCCCCCACCCCCCCGTCCGCCGCGGTCCTGAGAACCGTGCCACGGAATGCTTTCGCAGACTTCTGCTCTCCGTCAGGCCCCTCGAACCCTGGACTCTGCCGCAAATAGACGGAGCGGGACCGAGTGCTTCTGTGACGCCCGTCGGGGAGAGACGGCCCCATTCCCATGATCCTTTGGTCAGGCGCCTACTTCATAATCCTTGATCGCGCTGGACTGGACTGGTACCGGCTTGGGAACGCTGAGGATGGGGGGGAAAAAAAACGGGAACAGATCTGCCTCCATGCTGAGGAGTCTGGGCTGGGCGATACTGTTGATCTCTACCCTCCGCTCTCCTGCTCCTTTCACAGCTGGGGTCCATTCAGAATTTTGGAATTGGTATCTGAATTTTTTTTTTAAACTCCTGGATGGAGAATTGTAATTTGGAATTAGAGGAAGTAGAGCTTAATCCAGGGATGTTATAAGTAATTCTACTCATTTATGGAAAATGAAAGCATCATTAAATTATAGGCAATTGTGCCTATTAAGTATAAATCTTTAAGTATTAACAAAATAACGTGATTCTTTATTTTATCAGTGTTTTTTATTTAAATCTTCTCCTTGTAAGAGTATCGACATCAACGTAAACGTTATTCAGATGTTAAATAACACATTGGAATTTAATTGAATTAAATTTCATTTTCCTTTTGTTGAAATTATGCATCCTGCTTCCGACTATCTGTAGTTCAGAATTGGCCCCAGCATAGGCTCATGCGTTCGGCTTTGTTTCGCTGTTCAGTGGGAGCAGAAATCACGCACATGTCGCCAAGCAGCTCTCAGTGGTCTGCTCTGGGAAAACTCAAGGACAGCAGTCACCCTGAAATGATCCAGGATCGTCCCCTGTCTTTCCCCCAGTGTAAACCTGCGTGATGAACCGTTGTCAGCGCGCCACATAAAGTTGCTTTATAAATATTCAGCCAGTGGCCATTTTGTGCCGGTCGAACGTGGGCTCTTTTTGGAACGACGGGCTGGGCTGGGCGCGGGACGAGCGGAGGGATAAACGGTACGGTGGCTCCTGCTTGTCACCGCAAAAACCTTGACAAACGATTGGCCCGCGATACCCAGGCACACCTGAGCGCTATCTCCCGCCATCTGGCCCTGTAAAACGGGGCTTTCTGAAATAAGGGGGCCTGTTTACAGGAAGCCGAACGAGCAGGCACGGCGGCTGAGGGGGGGGGTTGGCGCGGGGGGGCGGGGGGTGCGTATCGCGGCGCTCCGGGCGGGTTTTTCTTCTCCGCGCCGGCGTGCTGTAAGACCCAGACAGATTAAAAGCTTTGTGCGAGATCCCAGCCAGGGGCCTTTGTGTTAGCGGCGGCGGCAGCGGCAGCGGCTAACTCTCGCAAAAAGACCACTTCTGCTCTGGGAGTGCATTATGCTGTGCGTTTGTGTGTGTGTGTGTGTGTGTGTGCGTGTGTTTGTGTGCGTGTGTGTGTGTGTGTGCGTGTGTTAGCTCTTGTGTCTATGTGTGTGCAAGCGTGTGGGTGTGAGGGAGAGAGAGCTTAGACACGCGCACACTCAAGCACTACATACATGCGTGTACACACACACACACAGAGCATACGCACACATATACACACACGCAGTGCACAAGCACACACACACACGCACGCACACTCACACACACACACACAGCGCTACAGCGCATCTGTCTATGAATAACGAACAGGCACACACACACACAGTTCTCTCACGCACACACACACAGCGCTACAGCACATCTGCCTATGAATAACGAGCAGCCACACACACACACACACAGTGCTCACACACACACACACCTGTAAATGGCCGGCTGTCTCAGGAGCGTGTCGTCCAGCGCCGCTCCCCGCACAAACTGGTAGCAGATGCCGTTCTGGAAGCTGCAGTAGAGCTGGGGGCCGCAGCCGTGGGCGTGCAGCGTCTGCAGGGTCTGGCGCTCCCTGTCCCGGTCCACGTACAGCTCGGTCTGCCGCCCGTACACCCGCACCAGCACCGTGTCCCCCGGGCCCCCCGGGCCCCCCGGGGCCCCGTCCACAGAGCACCCCATCAGCAGGTTGGTTATCCCCTCTGTGAAGAACTACACACATCACCTGGGATTACACCTGAGCTGCATGGACACACACGCACACACACACAGGTCTAGATTCAACAAGCACTTTTACCCTTATCTTCAACTTAGAAATGAAATCAGAGTTGTTGTTTTTTTTTGTTGTTGTGTTCACTTCACTGTGAGTTGAACTTGTTAGTTGTCTGTAGGCTGATCTGTACGGCTGTCTGTAAGCTGTCTGTAGGCAGGCTGATCTGTAGGGCTGTCTGTAGGCTGATCAATAGGCTGTCTGTAGTGCCTTCTGTGGGCTGTTCTGTCGGGCCGCCTATAGGATGATCTGTAGGGCTTATCTGAGTGCCGGTGTGTTCAGGGCATCACACAGGTATGCGTCACACGGGTGCTTGTGATCTGGCTGCAGTGTCAGATCACATGCTCATGTCATGTATGCAGTGTTCTCTCCTGCACTACCATGTCTCCCTGCTGGGCCCCATCTGCTGCTGTCTCTGCAGACCTCTCCACACACACAGCTCTCTCTGCTGCTGTCTCTGCAGACCTCTCCACACAGAGCTCTCTCTGCTGCTGTCTCTGCAGACCTCTCCACACACACAGCTCTCTCTGCTCCCCGATGACTGTTTCTGTAGAGTGTGCGACTGCTCCCATACAGCATGTGAGATGTCATTCAGAAACATTTACCTTAGACCACAGAGCTACGCTTTCCCGATTCCGTGTGTGTGTGTGCGCGTGTGTGTCTTAGAGAAAGAGAGAGCCAGGGTGTGTGTGTGTGTGTGTGTGTGTGTGTGTGAGAGCGAGAGAGAGAGATTAAAAAAGGGAGAGGCATATTTTAATACCCAAAAGTGACTGTCAGATAGTCTCTGCATTCGAATAACTATCAAAGGGTTTATTGGTATCAGATGTGAAGGCATTAAGTGGGTCACGGTTTCCATCCACTGTGATGTCACAGTAAAAATTCACCAGCTTATGATTATTTAATCATGTTTTAATGGAGAAGGTCCCCACCACAAAATAAAGGCCTCCTTCCAAGCTGAATTATTCTCTAAAATGTTAAGAGCGGTAATTGTGCAGTTTGGAGGACTCGACGAGACCTGCTTCAGAGACCTGTCTGGAAAAATGATCATTTCAGAAAAGATGAATTCATAAATAAGTCGATCAACGACTAATTTGTCACTGTAATGCAGTGTGTGTAGTGAACACTTTCTAATACAGTGTGTGTGTAGTGAGAACTTTCTTATACAGTGTGCGTACTGAAGTGTCACTGTTCCTGCAGATTCTTCCTGTGTATTTGAATTGGTTTTAGAACCATCCCTCCCCCCTCCCTGCCTGTGCTGATAGTTTGGTTCAGCGGTAACAGTGTAAATATGGCCGTCTTGACATTCCATTAAGCATTCATAACATTTGGTTTGAGTACTGCGAGAGCAAACACACACGGTATTGTTGGGCAGAGATTTTGCAAGCAGAACTGACCGCTCTTTGTCACGGAGTTTGCTGCACCTTCAAGACAAGCAGACATTTTGTTGTGTTCATAATTTCAGGCAAGGTTTTTAAATTTTTTTTTTTTTTTTTTATAACACCACGATTTAGGCCTACAGTAAGTGACCATCATGTGACCACTGGCGTCATGTGGTGCGAGTGGATGACGTTTCACTAGCATGTTTTTTTTTTGTTTTTTTTCTCTCCCCTTCATCTGTTTTGGACCGCAAGGCCGTTGGGCAAAGTCTGCATTGGCGTGTTTTTATGTTCAAGTGCTCTGTTTGTTCAAGTACGTGACCTGCCCTATAGAGTGACTCTGGCTGTGAAAACATGTTTCTCACTAAGGCATGCTGCCGTGTTCGGGTTTAACCGGTGGCATATGCTGACCACGCTTACAAAGGTGTAGTTATCTCCACACTGTCAATGCCCGTATTTCGTAATAAAATAGAATAATATTTTTAAGTAAAAAATACGAAAGAAAAAAAAAGCGCATTATATTTACATAATGCTCAATACCTCACAGGCTAGCTAGTTCTCCAAAAATTAGGCTATTAGGCAAGTAATAAAAATGTTTTATTTGCAGTGCAAAAACATATTTGTGTAGAGAGCACACTCTAGTACAGTCTCGGTGTGCAGCAAACATACAAATAGTGTGTGTGAGTGTGTGTGTGTAGTGAACTCACTCTTATAGTGTGTGAGTGTGTGTGTGTGTGTGAACTCTAACAGTGTGTGAGTGTCTTGTGTGTGTGTGTGTGTGTGTGTGTGTGGTGAACTCTCTTTAATAGTGTGTGTGTGTGTGTGAACTCACTTTAATAGTGTGTGTGTGTGTGTGAACTCACTTTAATAGTGTGAGAATGTGGTGCGTTTGTGTGTGTGTGTGTGTGTGTGTGAGAGAGAGAGAATGAACTGTTAATCTGAACTTCACTTGGATTGAGTTCAGTGACAGTAGGACACTGGTCAGATCTGGTGGGCTGCACTACTGCTCATGTCACACACGCGTGTCACAATAAGCAGGCTCCGCCCCCCTAATTTGTGTCTCTTCTGATTGGAGATTGTGGTGGCGGGAGGTCAGGGAACAGCACTGAGGGGAATTACAGGAAGCCCATCAGCTGAGGAGAGGTGTTCAGGTTGGAGATTTGGGCTGGCCTGTGAGCCGAACGCTGCGGCCACAAGTCTGTTAGCCGACGCACGGCGTCGCGCAAGAAAACGCAAAATTATTATTCGTGTGTTTTCTCACAAAGCCATTACATTACAGGCAGTTAGCAGGCACTCATATCCACAACTATTTTACATAGCATTTATAACGCATCCATTTATGCGCCTGGATATATACAAAAGCAATGCAGGTTAAGTACCTTGCTCAAGGGTACAACGGCAGTGTCCTACCTGGGAATCGAACCTGCAACCTTTAGGTTATAAGGCTAGCCTAGACTAGCTCGTTACCGATTATACTGCACTGCCACCCCAAAGACCAAACCATGGCGCCACCATGAGGGAGAGAGAGAGAGAGAGAGAGATAGAGCCATTCTCTTTGACAGCCGGCTTGTATGAATCACGACCTTTGCTGCACGTGACCCCCAAAAGACCAAAAATACAGAGAAAACCGCAGTTAAAAAAACGTCTGTCTTTTATGTGCGCTTCAGAGAGGGGAACAGGCAGTTAACACGGGCAGTAAAACGGGGTCCTCTCTGAACTGCAGGCAGCCCCCTGGAAATTTAACTGTGACAGGAATTGCTAAGGAAGCATCCCGACTTCACAATGTTTGTAGTGCCATTTGTGTAAATCCTCATTTTAAGTTAGGCCAACTAATTGTTATTTTTCTGCAAACTTCAAACCGGAGAGGCTGCTTTTAAAGCTGCAATATAGTTTCCTCAATATCAGAAGTTTTGTTTTTTTTTTCATGATAGTTTTCCCGGTGAAGTCAAATATGTTTTAAAAAAAGGAACTGAATTGTCTTTAAGATTCCTCTTGGAAGTTGCCATCACTGCTGAGATTATTTAATGTCTGCTCCAGGATCAGTGTGAGACTCCCTGCTTCTTATATGAAAAATAATATATAGTAAATAATTCAGTCATATTCATACAATATGCAACTGCGCAGCAAAATGTTCACTGTTAGCCCTTTGAAGAGTAGGTTTTTTGAGGTGTTTCTTTTTTTTTCTTCCGAAATTCAAAGTCGGTGTTCTAGAACTCCAGTGCGTTCAGTCACCAGTAGTGATTGTTACATCAGCGTTAGAATGTTCAGTTAAGAACATTCTAATCACGTGTTTGTGATCGTACATCTGAAAAGGTTAATTCAACTCTACCACAGTCTGTGAGCCAACAGGGGACACATCCCTTTGTGTGCCACATGTATTGTTCTTTGAAAAAGATGCATTTAAATTAAAGTTATTTGACTTTATCAAGTAATTGCTGACATATCACACTTCTTTTGCTCATTAATTTTTCAGTCTAAATATGGCGATAATCTTTTCAGTGTAGCCGCATTGAGTGCAGAGTTGTAAGCGCAGTTTTTTTTGTTTGTTTTGTTTTTTTGTGTGTGTGTGTGTGTGTGTGTGTGTGTGTGATTTCTGGTTAATGTCCTAACTGAGCGCCCGCATGCACGGTGGGGCAGCGCAGAAAGGCATGATGGGATACTCGCGGCGCGGTGCTGACGCCGCGCTTTTTGCTCATGTAACGGCGCACTGAACAGAGACCGAGAACTTCGGCGCGGGTCGTCGCCGGGGGAGACGGAGGCGAGCGGGTAACCGAGCAACCGGAGGGGTCAGCACTTTGGAAGCCGAGCCTCCCCTTATTGACCCCCCAGCCAATGAATTTCAAATGCGGTCCTGCCTTGGCAGAGACCGCTTGCTTTATGTGGGGTGGGGTGGGGTGGGGTGGGGGGTGAACTAAGTCGCACATCAATCACCCAAAATTCATAAGAGCGATTACACCCGGGATCAGTCCAGCACAGCGACACAGCAAATGCTTACCCTATCAGACTCGCAAAAAAAAAAAAAAAAAAAAATGTCTACAGTATTAAGTTCTGGTTCGTTTTTTTTTTTAAATGTATTTTTTAAAATTGATTTATTTGCGCTTTTAAAAAAGCTTGAGGGCAGTGTGGCTGTATTTGTAGACCGTGCGGTCGCACGGTGACATCGGCGCACGTGTCTCGCAGGTCCCTGCAGTCTTACAGCCCCTCACTGGGGTTCTGCAGGTTCTGCGTTTTTTTTCTCACGCAAACCTGCTGCGTTTCGTGCTCTGGCAGCGCTCAGGCCTGTGGAAACGAGTTCGCTTTTCTCTCCTGAGCGAACGAGTTTGGTTTTCACTCCCGAAACGCTCCTTTCCTCCTCTAGGCGAGGTGTGAGATCAGCCGTTTCGTGAGTCTGTGAAGTACTTTTCCCCCGCGCTGTAGCTGCTCCAATGACCTTCGGTATGCACTTATTGTGCGTCTCTTTGGATAAAAGCATCTGCCAAATAAATGTAAATGTGCTAATTTATGTTTCACTGTGTTTTTTACATTGTGTCTGGCGGCTTGATTATGCGTATTCAGTACCTTTTTTGTGTGATTCATTGTGTGTGAATTTTAGTGATTTATACTTTTTTTGAAAAAGTGATTGGTCCTGACACAGGCCCCGCCCACACGCCCCTCTCTGTTAATGCGTTATGATTGACAGCTGGGAGAGGCTGCCATTTGCACTGGAGCCTGGCACGGCCGTGAGCTTTAAGTGGAAAGGGGGATCTGGAGACACTCAGAGGAAGAGGGATATATTCGGAGACGTCCTGAACTGTGAGGGCTGCTCCTGGAGGCTGGACGCCGCTCCTGAGCTCGATCCTCAAATCGGCTCTTCCCATTGGTCACGTTCGTCCTTACTTCATTACTAATGGTGGCTGGTCATTTCACCCCTTACTATTCGTTCTCGTTTGTAACGTCGGTGTGTGTAAAAACCAGTGAGACACACCCCTGGTGAGCTCTCAAGCAGCAAAGTGTAGCTATGTCTTGCACTTAAGCAGAACACTCTCTCCACAGGTGTAAACGTCGTCAGTGAGGGTGAACACGGTGTTGGCTGCTCACTGCGCCGTTAAAAGGCAGCATGCACTCATCCAATATGCCACTGCACAGCAAAATGTTCTGCATTGATCCCTTGAAAAGTAGGTTTTTTTGGAATGTTTTCCAAAGTCGGTGTTCTAGAACTCTCAATTCTTTCAATTACCAGCAGCGGTTGTTACATCTGCAATAGAATGTTCGGTTAAGAACATTCTAATCACATATTTGTGACCGAACACCTTAAAGGGCTAATTTAACTCTACCACAGTCTCTGAGCCAATAGGGGATGATGAGATGTGTAATCCCTTAGGGTGAAATGCACTCTATCAGTGTTGATTTATCACTGAATGGAGTCCCAGCCAGTGCGTGGGATGTAAGTAGTGGGTATGGGATGCTAGGACCTGCAGAGCAGTGTTTCCTCTCATCCAGAACCTGTTTTTGTGTTGGATCAGCCCCCCCCCCCCCCTCACCTGCGTACCACCTGTTTGTTTTCTTTCAGGGTATTATTGAAGTGACCCAGTGGCGGTGGGGTTATTGGGGTGCTGGACCCCCGTGGGGGGGGTCTGTTGGGGGCACTGTGAGGAGGAAGTGGGCGCTGGGTTTTTTTTGGGGTAACTGGAATAATGCTGAGATCTCTCCTCTGTCCCTTTCCTTTCTGCGGCTACTGGATCAGTAAAAAAAAAAAAAAAACCAGGCCGAGAACAGCGCCCCCTTCTGCGCGCACTCGACTGCGGCTTCAGTAAAACATCTCTCAGCTTTTATGCAGCTTTTAATCCGTTTCACTGGGCTGGCTCCTTTCTCTTGAACTCTCACTGCTACGGGCCCGGCCAAAGAAAATACAGTCCAGGATCAGCCTGGGTATGGGGCGGGGGGGGGCGGGGGTGTGCGAGAACAGGGGACAAGGGGCTGCCGAGCGAGGGGTGGGGTGGGGAGGGGGGGTCCAGGAGGGGTGGGAGGGCTCTCTGGGAAGGAGGGTGGGAATTGGCCCTCCTTTTCTCTTTTGGAGACCGACTTGAGATTGAAAGATGTGCTGGTGGCTCTGCTGGGACCCCAGCCACACAAAAGCCCATTTCTCTGGGAGATTGGCCCTCTGTTTGCCCACATGAATAAATCTAACCCATCCCCCCACCACCCCACCCCAAGTCAGCGCTGCGAATTTGCCAGGGGACACCCCAGCCCCCCCACCCCAGTCACTGTTGGCCTTAGACTCTGCTCCCTACACAGAGAGAGAGTCTCTTTTGGCGCGCTTCTCCACGCGGATCTGACGACGGAAAAGAAGGGGGCGCGTTGAGTTTGCACTGTCAAACGGCTACTCTCAAACTCCCAGAGTGCACTGCTGCCCCATTGACGAGCTGAGCCGCGCGTGAAACTGACTCTCTGTCTCGGTGGCTTGAAGCTGGACTGTGAGTCAAGCGTTGCTGCCAAATACGCCATTTCGTGCCAGAATTTTAACAGGCTTCCAATTCAATAATTTAGACCATTTTTTTTTGTTTCTCCCCCCCGCCCCCCCCACCCTATGTGTTGATGAGAATGGTGTTTTGCTCACACCCCCAGCAGAAGCTGTGGAAATAAAGCACACTCTGCACCTCACAATGCATGCACTGTGAGCTGCGTGCAAGACTTTCGGCGAAGGGGGGTGAGGAACACACTGAGCGCGCTCCAACACAAACACAAGCTGGGCCGCTGAGGCGCTCACGGGGGCGGCTATGTGGGGATGCCGGGGTTCGACCGCCGAGCCGCCTGTGTACACAGCCCGTGATTGGCTGCCGCCTGCCACGTGGCTGGTGATTGGCCAATGCTCGATGTAGCCAGATTGGTTGATGGTCTGCACGGCCTGGGAATGGTCTGTGCTGTGTCGCACCTACCCCCCCTTTGCCCCCCAGGGAACACCCCCCCACCCCCTACCGCCCACACCTCCTAACTGTGGTGTGGTGTCATAGTGGTGAACTCAGCTGCAGGTTAACCTTTTCCTGTGCGGCGAGGTTATCTGGGTTTCTCTGGAAGCACAACTGGTTGACGTAATAGAAGCGCACGTTAGCCTGAGTGTTTCGGAGCCTGTTGTTGAAGCTGTAGTGGAGCTCTGTGGTGTTTGGCTGTGTAGCGTAGTTCTTAGCACAGGAGAGTGGTGATAGCAGGGTGCTGGTTTTGAGTCTCAGGTTTGACTCCTGCTGTGAAAGGCTTCTTCTGTGTGTGTGAGCCTGGATGAAATGCAGTTATGCCGTTACTCTACGGGGGAGAACTTTGCTCTGTGAGCAGAGCGCTGCGCTGCGCAGCCCGGCGCGTCTCCCCCGGCGCGTCACACACTTGCCTTCAGTTTGATGTCGGCTGGCTTCCACTGCGGCCGCAGTTTCTCCAGCAGAGCCAGGACTCCTCTCCAGGGGGCGCTCTCCTCCACGGACACATCCAGGTGTAGGTGTGCGTCTCTGCCTTTCTGCGTTTCCCCCCCGGCTTCCATCTCCGCCGTTCTATTGCCCTCTGCTGTTCTACTGCTGTCCGCTCTTCTCCTGCCCTCCACTGTTCTGTTGTCCTCCGCTGTTCTCCTGCCCTCCGCTGTTCTGTTGCCCTCTGCTGTTCTATTGCCCTCCGCTGTTCTATTGCCCTCCGCTGCTCTACTGTCCTCTGTGAATCTATTGCCCTACGCTGCTCTGGTGTCCTCTGCTGTTCTACTGCCCTACACCGCTCTACTGTCCTCCACTGCTCTCTTACCTCTGCTGGCCTCTCTCGGTTCTGGGACCCCTGTCTCTCTCCGCCCAGCCGGCCACGCCCACAGCGGCCTGTCAAAGTGCAACGTTCTCCTGATGACCCCCAGAGCAGCGCTTACTCATTAACCTCACTCTCTACGGGACGTTCCAGCTCCATACGAACACATATAATCTAAATTAGCACCCTCATTTAAATACTATTTAAGCCAGTGGTTCATATGCAGAATTCTCTATCCATGGTGCTCTAAGTGAGTGGAGTTATGTGACATGGTGAAGAAGGTGAAGACACCTGTTAGACTAAAAATCTTAAATAAAAATAATCACAGTGTAAGTCTAAGTGGAGGCCAGGAGGAGGGGCATCTGATTGGGGATATGGGGCTGTCTGGATGGTTAGGGGAGGGGCCCCATCGGCCTGTCCCGTTCCAGTGCTACAGCAGGGCACCGTAGGGCCCCGGGGCGAGCTGGGGGGGGGGGGGGGCGGTGGGTGGGGGGGTGTCGGGGCAGACTGGGAATGGGGGGGGAACCTGCACTCAGATGCTCTCTGACATAGTGACTGTCCTGGTCTGCAGGGAGGCCTGAAGGTCTGTTAATCTAGTATAGGTGCTTAGCACACATAGATACACACACACACACACACACACACAAACTCGCACTTACACACAAGTACCCAGACACAAATATGTATACACACACATGCACACAAGCACCCAAGCACTCACACAAACTCAAGCACCCGGACACACACACAAACACACACACACACACACACACACACACACACACTAACACACACACACACACACACAAATACACACACACTCCCACAGCCCCAAGCCTGAGGTGGAGTCTTGATCTTTTGGTCATGATGTTGAGATGTCTTGAGACAACACAAACACGGTCTTGAGCTGGATCTTGGTGTCAACCTTCAGACTCTTGGTCTGGGTCTTGGTCTTGGCATATGGTTTGGGGGAAAGATTGTAGTCTCAGACAAGACCAAATTGACACACTCCAGTGTGCTGAAGACTGTACTCACTCCACAGCACCACTTATCTGTACCATAACATCGCTGCTGCAGAGAATTTACTGACTGACGGACGGAGTGTAGCACAGCGGGTAAGGAACTGGGCTTGTAACCGAAAGGTCGCAGGTTCGATTCCCGGGTAGGACACTGCCGTTGTACCCTTGAGCAAGGTACTTAACCGAAATTGCTTCAGTATATATCCAGCTGTATAAATGGATACAATGTAAAAATGCTATGTAAACGTTGTGTAAGTCGCTCTGGATAAGAGCGTCTGCTAAATGCCTGTAATGTAATGTAATGTAATGACTGAAGTGTCTCACTGCGTGTATGGGGTCATTTTGCATACTTTTGCTCCCTTGGATTGATGAAAGCGGTCATGGACTTGGTCAAAGGTCTTGGTCTCGGTTTTGGCAAGATCTAGTAAGTCTGCTGGTCTAGGTCAGGATATTAGTCTTGGTGGGGGGGGGGGGGGGTGGCGGCAGGAGAGGGGGGTTCTAGTCTTGACTCCAGCTCTGATGCATGCACACAAACATACGTGCACGCAAACGCACACATGCGCACACACACACAAACTCATAAACACACTCGTAAACACACAAAGACTTTTTTGTGCCCGTGTGATTGTGCCGATAAACCAACTCGGCTCTCGCGTTATGCAAATTCATGCGTTTTCGGAGCGATTCATCCTCGTCCTCTGACGAAAAAAAAAAAGGAAAAGAAAAATAAAACACAAAATGGGAAATATCCGGAACAATGTCTCTCCAGTCGTGATTAAGCTGATGGCCCTATTATGGCGAATCAATAAGTGCGTTATTTGGCTGCACTTGAAGTGGGACCGTCGGCGGGAAGCTGGCGGGATGCCAGCCCCTCTCGCTCCGAACGAGCACATGCAGGTGCGTCTCCGCTCGCCTCCGTTCGCCTCCGTTCGCCGGGCGGGAGCGAGGGATGGGGCGATGGAGGGAGGGAGGGAGGGAGGGAGGGAGGAAGAATGGCTCCGTGACAATGGCGGCCAGCGGCCTCCTTGGCGCCATTGTGAGCGAGCGCTCGTTTAGGAGTATTCTCTTTGTCGGGGCAGGTGCTGTTATTCCGCTGTTTACCCCCCATCCCCCCCCCATCTCCCCCCCCCATTCCCCCCTCCACGCGACGCGGGCGGGCAGGCGGGCGGGTGCAGAGGGAGGGAGAGAGGGAATGAAAGAGGGAGAGACAGAGAAAGAGAAAGAGGAGTCTACCAGACTAGGAGTCTGATTCCTGTTGCATTACCTGAGGGGGTGGGGGGGTGGGCCTCAGCTGTGATGTTCCCCCCCCCTCACCTCTTACCGTCTGGTCATCTGAACAAAATATTTTCAGTCTGTGATAAACCAATCTATGTTCTGTGTTTAAAAAAACATATTCCACTTATATCCTCGTCTCACCTAGACTTGCTGACTTGCTGAACCAAGCTTTGGGTAATTGTAAATAAGTCTAAAAGACAAACTAATTTATCTGCATGCTACTGTTGATTTTTAATGATAATAATAATGATAAGTAGAGATTACAGATGCATTATATTACTATGATAATACCTGTACACCTGTTTGATGCGGATAGATGGACAGACAGGTGGACAGACGGAACAGAATACAATAACAGCGTAAGCAGGGTAAGAATATTTGCGCAAACCGCCATCTTGCTTTTTCATAGCAAAGAACACTTGACTAGATATTTGCATCAGCCTGTGCCAAATGAGTCTTTTTTTTTTTTTATGCAGATGAAATATTTACAATATTTATGCGGTATATTTTTGTATTGTGTCAATTTACTAGTCTCTGTGTTTACACACGAATTGTTCGGTTGTCGTCGCTCTGTTAATCTGCATTAATTCCGCGTTCTTCCGGCTCCAGGATTCAGATGTTGTTTGGCTGCCATCAAAAGGCCCCTCCGTCAGAAAAGTTCTTGTGTTTCTGAAGGAGAGCCGAACGTCAGCATTAAAAATTTAGGGGCAAAACATCCCCTCGCAGACGCGCGGCGCAGTGTGGGAGCAGATGTTCCTTCAGTGATCTGTAAATAAGCGGGACTGGAGACGGGCTGAGAGGAGGTCCTTAGCTATGCAGGAAGCCGCACGGCCTCGTTTCTGAGCTGACACCGGGAAGCCGGGGAGGGAGACTCGGTGGCGAACCGTTAGGGCACGCGTTTGATATCACTCCCTCTCTCTCTCTCTCTCTCTTATATTCCTCTTTTTCCTTCCCCCCTTTCCTCTCTCTGTACACCCTCCACCCCCCCCATCCTGTGCTAACTAGTGCAAATACAGAGGTTGAAGAATACTGGAAAATATATTAATCATTGATTAAAAATACGACAAAAAATCAACAGAGCTCAAGAGCTTAAAGGGAAAATTTGAGACTAACGAAGTTTTTCTTTTATTTATTTATTTTTTTGGAAAATGAAAGCTTAGTTTTTTTTTCTTTGCCAGTTGCTGGCAAAATTTCTATAGAATAGACTTTTTTTTTATTCAGGAATAAAATGTAAAATTCGTAAAAATTCAGGAATATGGCATGGAGTCGACGTGCGCTTCTCCACGCTTCATATTTAATGAAATTTATAACAATTGTTCTTCAATCAGATTAAGTGCTTGTTTAAAATGCAAATATGTTCTTTTGTGAGGTGCTGTAATTAAACAGAACAATGCTGTGTTTTTCATCTTCTGTTACCCGATACTCATCAGGGCCTTTGAACAGGAACAATGATTTGACCACCTGGTCCTGTTACTGTAGGGAGATTTATTAAAGTCTCCGTCTCCATAGAAAATCAGCGTGTGATTGGATGGGTTTGTTTTGGGTCAGTCTTGTTTTTCTAGCACTAGCACGACCCGCAAAGCCACTTGTGCTGATTTATATATTTATATTTCCTGTCTTGAACAGCCGTGTGTAGAGTAGTCAGAGTTACATCCATTTAGCTCATTATTTCTTCCTTCCGCACGCTCAGATATTTTAATATTTTTGTCTTTGTAATGAATTAATGCAGCCCTTTCAGCATTGTTTCGCACGTGGGCTGGCAAATCTCATAATTGCAAGGCTGCTGTCTTTTGTGTCCTTTGTTTATACGGCTTTTCACTTGGTACTTTCACTGTAGATATTGAATCGTGGGCAGTGTTGACGCGGAGGTGTGTGTCTGTGTGTGTGAGTGAGGCATGGCCAGATCAAGCTGTGCGTCCTGCTTTTTGTTTGAGAAGAGAATGGGGTGACATTTCTGTTTTATTTTCTGCAGCTAATTGATTCTACACAATTTAACATCTTTCTCACGCTTTGATGAGGTATTCTTTATGCCCCCCTTTAGCCAAAGGGAATTTAAAAATTACTGTCGAAATGTATTTTTTATTATTTCATATTTTCATTGGGTACATTTTTAATGCAGGTTGTTCTATTTTTTGTCCTTCGGTTTGTTCCATGACTTTTGAGCTCACTGCATCATCAAAATACATCTGAGCACAATTCAGTAGTTTGCTCTCTGGTATGTAATTAATTTACTGTGCTACCAGTTATGTTGACGTGACTATGAGCGATTTGAATAACCCTTTCTCTGTTAAATGTGGTTGTTCTTGACCATCTTACGTTTGGTATCATCGTAAGTTACAGTACATGGCCAAAAGTATGTGGACACCTGACGTCCAACATCCCATCCATAATTAATATGGAGCTGTTCCACTCTTTGCTGTTATAACATCCACTCTTGCATTAAGATTTGTCTACTGGAACTGAGGGACCTAACCCAAACCATGATAAACAGCCCCAGACCAAGCGATGTCCAGATACGTTTGGTCATATAATGTATCCTTGAAGAGAGTGTCAATTGGAATTGCTTACAGATGGTCAAATGGAGACATTTTTGGAAGACAGTTCAGTGGGTGGAGCTTCAAATGGACTCTTATCGTTTACCAGACTGGTGATGAACGCAAAACGTGGACCGTTTCTCAGACGGAAGCCATTGTGATGTCCCGCTCTGCCTCGTCCCACAGAGCCTGGTGGGGCCGACATAGCTCAGGAGGTAAGAGCGGTTGTCTGGCAGTCGGAGGGTTGCCGGTTCGATCCCCCACCCTGGGCGTGTCGAAGTGTCCCTGAGCAAGACACCTAACCCCTAACAGCTCTGGTGAATGCGAGGCATCAATTGTAAAGCGCTTTGGATGAAAGCGCCATATAAATGCAGTCCATTTACCATCGAGCCGACCTATCATTTTGTGTCTCAGTTTAACTTAATCGGGGCTCCATAGCAGCCAGAATGTGGGGTCTGCCATGCGGGACAGCACCCGATGACGTCTCATTCCGCTTCGCAGGTAAACTAACGGGATTAAAACTTCGATCGCCAGTCTCTTTGCGTGTCCAGCGGTGAACTTCCCCCCTGAGCCCGTCGGGCGTGGCCCGCGCCTCTGGGTGAGGATCGCGCGGCGCCGCCCGTTTAGCGTGATCGCTGGCGCCTGATGAAACGCCTCGCATCGGAGTGACAGCCACCATTTTGCTCGGGGCCGTCCGATGGCGGGTACTCCAGAGGCGACGAATGTGCAGTAATTACGCGGCTCGACAGACCTTGTGCAGTTTTCATCTGCCTGTGTGTGTGTGTGTGTGTGTGTGTGAGAGTGTATGTGAGTGTGTGTGCGTGTGTGTGTGTGTGTGGCTGTATGCATGTATGTGTGTGTGTGAGTGTGTGTACTTGTGTGTATACGCGTGTCTGTGTGTATGGCTGTATGTTTGTGTGTGTGCACGTGTGCTTGTGTGTGTATGTGTACATGCATGTGCTTTTACGTCTGTATGTGTGTGTGATGTGTGCATTTGAGTGTGTGGGTGTTCGTGTGAGCGCGTGTGATGTGTCTGTGAGTGAGCAGAGTGAGAGAGGGAGCGAGTGCGGGGTTGGTCTGAACACCTTTAGCTGGTTGACTGTCATGCTGATCTATGAACCTGAGTCCTGTTCTCCCATGTACAAATCTGTGCTATTCTGCTGACCATTTACCATTGTACACTGCAGACTTACTACTACTACTACGGGTTGCAGGTTCAAATCTTTACCAGTCCTGCTGAATTACTCACTAAATATCCCACTGTGTAGCTGGAAAATCTGGATAACGGAAGGGGCCAAGAATAAGAATTTTAAAGTGTCTACAGAAGTCAACACCTGCATGGAAATGTAACTGTGTGTGCACGCAATATGATTCTGTTAAATTCTTTGCTTTCAAATTTTTTGAACGGTTTTTTTTGTATTATTATTTTGGTTTGTGTGTTTCTGAGGGGGGTACCTCTCGACTGACACATTTGCTGGAGTATGTGAGCAGCTGTGCTAGCCGCTGTGAATCGGCCCCGCTCTACTGAAAGCATTAAGGAAGGCGAAGCAGCCATTATGACCCAATGAGCCGCAGTGCTCTGGAGGTGCCGTGTGTCCTCTCAGTGTGCTTCTAATGCGTTACTGCGCTGCTCTCTAAAAGCAGGGACACCTGACACACCCCACACTCAGCTTCACACTGGAGTGTCCTCTCAGTGTGCTTCTAATGCGTTACTGCGCTGCTTTCTAAAAGCAGGGACACCTGACACACCCCACACTCAGCTTCAAACTGGAGTGAGTGTGCGTGTGTGCGTGCACTGGAGTAACTGTTCAGTGTGTGTGTGTGTGTGTGTAAGCACTGGTGTGAGTGTGCAGTGTGTGTGTGTGTGTGTGTGCACTGGAGTAACTGTTCAGTGTGTGTGTGTGCGTGCACTGGAGTAACTGTTCAGTGTGCAGTGTGTGTGTGTGTGCACTGGAGTAACTGTTCAGTGTGTGTGTGTGCGTGCACTGGAGTAACTGTTCAGTGTGTGTGTGTGTGTGTGCACTAGAGTAACTGTTCAGTGTGTGTGTGTGTGTGTGTGTGTAAGCACTGGTGTGAGTGTGCAGTGTGTGTGCACTGGAGTAACTGTTCAGTGTGTGTGTGTGTGTGCACTGGAGTAACTGTTCAGTGTGTTTGTGTGTGTGTGTGTGTGTAAGCACTGGAGTGAGTGTGCAGTGTGTGTGTGTGTGTGTGTAAGCACTGGAGTGAGTGTATAGTGTGCTTGATTGAATTTTATGTAGCCTACTGAATATGGTCCCTCACAAAAACCCTGTGCAACTTGTTCAACCATGTTCACCTTGTCAAAAACTGGACATTAATAGAGATCATCACTGTGCAGACATCAACATTTCAGCACTCTGGAGCTGTAGATTATCAGTGTCTTTCCCCCTGAGTGACAATTGCACTTCCGAGTTCAAAGAAATGCACACTGAACAACTAAATGTCAGACTAAAATAATAACTGCCCTTGAAGCACCGGATCTGAGTTCAGTATTTTATCAAGCGCAGTGCATATTATTATGCGTTGCAAATGACATCGCGTCTGTCCAGTTTTCGAATCCCTGCGTTGGTTCTTTGATTTGTTGGCTCACCCTCTCAACATATAATGGCAGGTTTTCAAGTCTAAACACGCTTTAAGACGAAGTCCAATTTTCCTGCGTGGTTCGCCTCATCAAGATCGCCGAAGAAGCCTTCGAAAAACGACGAAAAGCCGAAAATGAGGACCGCGGAGAACTTCTGATTGGGTTCCGGCGAGCGCGACAGTGAGTGCGCGTCGGGCGGCCGGGGGGCAGCGGGGGTTAATGTAAATGAGCCGCGCGCGGGAAGCGAGCCGGAGTGAAAAAGAGGAAGCGACTCGCGCGTTCTCACGGGGGCCGGGACGTTCTCGCACCTGCAGCCCCCTGAACCGCGTGGCGGTGACAGGCTGTGGGAGCCGCCGCCGCCGTCCTCACTCACTCACTCGCTCGCTCGCAGCCCGCTAATGACATGCAAATGAATTTCCTCTTGTCCCCGGATCATATCCTCCGTGCTAACACATTACGCCACCGTGTCACTCTCCACCACCCCCAACCCCCCCCCCCCCGCCCCGCTCCCGATTGGCAAGCGCGTTCATTCGTTGGGATTAAAAAAAGAGGTGCTTCGAATTTCAAAATTCTAATTTTATAGTTGGCAATCAGATATTATAATTTCATTCTATTCTTTTGAACTCATAATGTATTATTATTATTATTATTATTATATTATTTTTTTCTGGGGAAAGTGTGACAATGTCTACAGTTAGAAGGAATACACACCTACACTGACAGTCTTTGTTTTTAATGATTAGATTTTTTGTTTTCATCATGTGTGGTTCGTGCGTAAATTTCAGTCGGATTAAAAGTTTATTTATTTATTTTTTTTCCGTTTTCATTTTTGGCACACGTGCAGGTTAGGTCAGTATTCTTGACTGGAAAATCACATTGGAATGAATGTAGCCTATAATGTGAACCACTCGTTCTTAACCCTGATTAAATTTACGTCGTGCAATGAAGCTTCCTTTGAGGGCGATCGTTAGACTTCTGTGTTCGCCGTTAGAAATGCAGATGCAGAAACTGCCTGTGCTCTGGAAACTGTCTCTGCTTAAAAAAAACTGCTCGTGTTAGTCACAGCGCAGTGGGTTTCGCTGCGCTGAGAATTTATTTCATTATAATTTCCATAATTATTAGCGCTCCTTTGAAAAGGATGCCGCTGCAGTCAAATACGCTTGACCCGAGCGCCAAGCATCCGAGTGCGCGCGGAAAGCCAGGAGGGATGCGGGTAAATGCGCATTCGCGAAGGAAAATTGAATCATTTTGCGGTTTAGTGATCAAGGAGGCGTCTGTTATTGAGCCAATGGTTCGATTATGGGCGGGAGAGTTACACAATATTTAGCATTATCGGTTGCGTTTTATTTGCTACATGACGCGCATATGGGAGTTCCACTGAGAGCTTTCCGTTCAGACAGGGCTGACTGCACTGTAGTCTTCAGCCAGCTTTTCCATTTCGGTCATAAATCCATAAACAGCCAGATTCATGTGTGTTTTCTTCAGGCTTAATTAAGCTCAGTTTTACACCAGGACATGCGTGGGAGTTGTCTTATTTAGAGAAAAATTACAACAGACTCCACAGCACCTTAGGACATGTGTGAAGGGGGTTCAGCTCTCTTGGGTATGACTGACCCTATTCCTCCAGTTACCATTTTGCCCACAGGCCCACCATTCGGTCTGTAAACTAACCCATTCCTCCAGCAACCGTTTGGTCTGTAAACTAACCCATTCCTCCAGCAACCGTTTGGTCTGTAAACTAACCCATTCCTCCAGCAACCGTTTGGTCTGTAAACTAACCCATTCCTTCAGCAACCGTTTGGTCTGTAATCTAACCCATTCCTCCCCGCAACCGTTTGGTCTGTAAACTAACCCATTCCTCCAGCAACCGTTTGGTCTGTAAACCAACCCATTCCTCCAGCAACCGTTTGTTCTGTAAACTAACCCATTCCTCCAGCAACCGTTTGGTCTGTAAACTAACCCATTCCTCCAGCAACCGTTTGGTCTGTAAACTAACCCATTCCTCCAGCAACCTTTTGGTCTGTAAACTAACCCATTCCTCCAGCAACCTTTGGTCTGTAAACTAACCCATTCCTCCAGCAACTGTTTAGTCTGTAAACTAACCCATTCCTCCAGCAACTGTTTGGTCTGTAAACTAACCCATTCCTCCAGCAACTGTTTGGTCTGTAATCTAACCCATTCCTCCAGCAACTGTTTGGTCTATAAACTAACCCATTCCTCCAGCAACTGTTTGGTCTGTAAACCAACCCATTCCTCCAGCAACCGTTTGGTCTGTAAACTAACCCATTCCTCCAGCAACCATTTGGTCTGTAAACTAACCCATTCCTCCAGCAACCGTTTGGTCTGTAAACCAACCAATTCCTGCAGTTACCATTTCACCCTACTGCCCTGCAGGGGATGCCATCACTGCCTGTGAACCCCATGAAAAGCCAGGTGTGCATGTGTTTACATGGCACGCAGATCCCAGAGATCGTGAGGTACCCATTAAAATTCTGAGAAAGTTTATCTCGAAGAGCATAAAATATGATCAGAAAAAGAAAAACACAGAGAGAATTTGTGATTCCTTTTTCCCTGATGGAGTGATCTTCTGTCTCATATCGTACATCTTTTATTTCTCCTGTAATATATCTCCTATAATGGGGGAGTTGTTATGTGGTGAGAGTGTGTGCCCCACGGACTGAGCCACACAGTCTCCCCCTTTTTAAAAAAAAAAAAAAAACGATCCTCTGAACACAGGTAGTGTCCAAACCCTGGTCACTCTTGTGTCATTGTGTACATTCTTTAGAAAGCCCCCCCCCCCCCCCCCCCACTTATCAGCTAATAGCCGTTATCCTGATAGCAATGCTTAAGTACTGCCTGTGCTACCCCTGTTCCCCTCCATTTTACAGCTAAATATTAGAGGTCGTCCATTATGACAAAAAAAAAAAAAAAACAGATTTAAGCGCAGACATATATATAAGCATTAAGCTTTTTGTGTAGTCTTGCAATTTTCACCTTTCAAGCGGTGATGTTACTGTGTGAAAAATCATATAGTGTAGGAGTTATTTTAGTTGAGCTACAGTATATTTATATTCACGTCCAAATAGAATTCAATATGTCATTCAAAAGCATTTTCCCAGGAGAATCACTCCCTCCTCTGTAATTCCCTCAGACATTCTGTGTGCAAATGCAGTAATAGAAACATTTATAACATCAAAAGGATTCAATTTTCTTTTCAATCACCCAACTGTATGAATGGCTTTTTCCATTGAATCCAACAATGAGAGGCCCATTACCACCAGCTAAAATATGGGGTGCCTTCCCTGCTTTTATGAAAGTATGTCAAACAATTTGCTGTATCTTACATTTTTTTTTTTTTTTGTTCTAAACTAGCATGGCTGCCTGAGAGGTTTGTTTCTTAATTTTTTTGTCGGGCAAAATACCATTTTTATTTCAGACAGGCGAGGTAATCATCACTGGGGCACATATTTCTTAATCCCGACTGTTACTTTCTTTAATATACTGACTCCGTTTCTGCGGGTTTCTGCGAGACCCCGGAACAGACGGCTGCGGTCGGTTAATTGCGGCTGGTAAATTATAACGAAAGGTCGATTTGCATAGTAAGCAGGTGATTGCTGAGCACCGAAAGGTTCCTGACGCCAGGCAGAGATGTAAACCGGCTAAAAAAAAAAAAAAACATCAGGATTTAAAGCTGCAGCTCAGTCAGGCTGTGGGTCGATCAGAGTTTATCTGTGGAGTGCGCAGGGCAGAATGAAGGAGTTGGACACATAACCAGAGTGCACATGGATGGGAGTATGAGGTCAGTGAATGTAAAGGGGACCTGCAGGCTGGTGATGTCATAAGGACAGCGTTTCCACCACACAGGTGCCTTGTTGTTGGGTAAACGTCTCTCGATTTTGCTGTGAAAGGCCAGTGACATGGGGGGGACCGTTGAGCTCTCTTCTAAAGAGCGCTGTGACATCATTTCTATGCGTGAACATAAATGTCGGGAGGATTGCATTTCTGCAGCGAATAGCCCAAAGTACCCCCCCCCCCCCCCACTGTAGTATTTTTATACCAACTGTGAGGAAAAAACAGAATAGAGTTCAAGTTCTGAGGTTTTGTCTCTTGTCCTCACAGAGATTTGATGTATTTAAAAGAAGTATGTTATCAAAATCAACAACAAAAAAAAAAATACTCGGGTAATATACAAATTATTATCATTTTCAGATATTGCATTAAAAAAAAGAGCCATTTCTGTGAAATGACTTTTTCGATGTTTTCCAGAAAGTCCACATATTTACAGCATATTGCAATTTATTCCAACTGAGTGAGTAAATCGGAGGGGAGAATGCAGAGTTCACAAAGCACTCACTGAAGGGGGGGGGGGGGGGGGGGGGTGGATGCAATTTGACAGGTGCCTTTTTAAAAATAAAAATCTCACTCTCAAGCACTTAATTACATCTGGACGCTTTTCCAAAGTAGTCTGCGTGCACAATGGAGAAGAAGCCAACCACACCACACAGTCTATTTATACACCGCTGACATGGAAGAGTGTCAGGATAAATGTTTCATCAAGTATGTTAATGTGAGCAATTACAACCCATACCATTCGGATGAGGAAATTATGAGGGGTTTAAAAAGGAGAACGTGTCAGTCAGCAATCTGTGCTCTGGGTCACAGTCGGGCACAAAAAAAAAAAACATAAGAACATAAAAAAAAAGATCTCTACAGGATGAATGCCTGGCAGAAGGGCACAGACCCTGAATCCTTCCACAATGTGAACTAGAAAAATCAATACGACTTTCTCATGAGCCTCGATGAATATGCCTGGGCGCTGAGAGTCGAAGCACCCCGACTGGCGCAGGTGTGTGTGGAAGGCGTCTAACCTGCGGTAAAATCCATACCTGCTTATGCAGTCGGCCGGTCGGGTTTCGCCGCAGCCCTGAAACACTGTGTGAGGTTCCTCCGCCTTCTGCACCCAGCAAACAGAGGAGCTTCGCTCATCCCCATCCCATGCTGAATAATTCTGTGATTAGCGCCAGTGTCTATCGATTTATTTCGCCTGTATCTTATACGTGCGTGCTTTGATGCTGGTTGCCACATGTTTATTCTGGTTGGCCATTTTGTTCCGTTGCGCCGCCCCCAAAAAACAGCACACAGTGGATGTGGATGGAGCAGGTAGGCTGAAAGCTTTGGGGAAACCTTGACGACGGCGACTTTAAAGAATATTACTTTATATCACCGTTGCGTTATTGATCTCTGCATACTGTTTGGAGCAACGTGCCAAATTTATTCCGTTCGGATCTAATTTATCCGTCAGTGGTGCATGCTGGTCTCATCTCGACCCGTGCTGCTCGGAAACCCTCCCCTCAGCGTCTGAGTTTCCCCCCCTATTGGTCCATCAGTAAGACCTTCCCTGAATGGCTGCATGAGAGTCATGTGATGTGTGAGAAGTACTGCAGTCACGTACATAGACGCACACTTCACAAGCAATGCATACCACTTAGTTACTTGTTATATTGTTAAGGCTCTGTTCCAGTGTGTGGATGGGCCCCATGGTCTGGTATCTGTTAAGACTCTGTTCCAGTGTGTGGATGGGCCCCATGGTCTGGTATCTGTTAAGACTCTGTTCCAGTGTGTGGATGGGCCCCATGGTCTGGTATCCGTTAAGGCTCTGTTCCAATGTGTGGATGGGGCCCATGGTGTGGTACCAAATTCACACGATGCCTTTGCCTGTGGGGTTCCTTATAATTGGTCACAGTGTCACCCAGGGAGGGAGGGAGGAATTTGGTTGGCCAAGATGAGGTTGGCCTCTTTTACAGAGACACAGCTGGGACACCTGAAGTGTCTCCGGGGGGGGGGGGCACACTCGATGTGATCAGAAAGTTTATGATGCGTACACATCTTCAGGAACGACGCAAAAGCCACTAAATGCATTCATCTTACATCATCACAATTCATAGTGCGTGTGCATCCCAATTAAAAATGCTCCCGTCTCCAACCTCAGATGTATCTGCTGATATAGTCAGCATGGTGACAGTAATCTGAATTCATTAAAGTTCAGATATGTTCTGAAATGATGATCTGTGTTCTGGGCTGTAAAGCAGATAATGCGTAACTAGTACATTAATTAATGCTGTCATTCTTCTGTTGTACCTGTGAATGTGTTATGCATGCATAGTGAATCAGTGGCTTCATAAACACTTTCCTCAAAAGACGTTGGATGTTTCACGCCTTTGACAGATGTAAACGTCACTTTTAAACTGTCACTAGCCAATGGGGGACTGGTGTTGGAGATGGGCACTGGCTATAAACATGGGCACATACATCGGGATTGCATCAGTCGTTACGTGCGTCTCCTTTAACTGAGAAATGAATGAATGGATGAGTGAATGAATGAATGACTGAATGAATGAATGAATAAAGCAATACATGGTTGAAGTGTAATATTTTATGGCTATGGGGGCTCTGTAACAGCCTGAGATGTGGGACTTTTGTTGAATTTTTTCGAGGCTGATGTTTATGAAATGGGGGGGGGGGGGGTGGGGAGGGGGGCGTTCCGGGGGGAGCGACCGGTGGCCATCTGCCGCATGCTCGTCGCATGGACAGCTGCAGCCCACTGCGGCGGCCGTGTGCACAACTGTGTCCGAAAGTATTTACGCCGCTGTAATGCCTTTTACAAGAAGGCCAGAGGAACAGCACCCACTCTCGGGTTCTCCTGGGATTTAAAAATGCCATCAGCCTTTGACATCCCCCTGCCCCCCCCCACCCCCCAAATTCAGCCCACCTGGTCCAACTCTCTCCCCATCCCAACATTTCTGTCTGTCCCTAGGATTTATTCATCTGTGAATTGTGGTGTATGCTGTGCTTTCCTTGGTAGTAAAATGATAGTAACGCACAATGATGTTGTGAATTGTGGTGTATGATGTTTAGTGTGCTTTCCTTGGTAGTAAAATGATGGTAATGCACAATGATGTTGTGAATTGTGGTGTATGATGTTTAGTGTGCATTCCTTGATGGTGAAATGATGGTAACCCACGGCGACGCTGGTGAAATGATGGTAACCCACGGCGACGCTGGTGAAATGATGGTAACCCACGGTGACGCTGGTGAAATGATGGTAACCCACGGTGACGCTGGTGAAATGATGGTAACCCACGGTGACGCTGGTGAAATGATGGTAACCCACGGTGACGCTGGTGAAATGGCAGTTAGGCCCGTTGATGCGCAGCCTCAGCCGAGCGCCAGTTTAAATGGTTATTACTGCGCAGACCACAGGCTGCCGGTCCCAGGTCGCCCCTCTGCTGCAGCGCGCGGTTCACGGTGCCTGGAAGACGGTACGCCTCATTCAGTAACGTCAGATCTGAGAGAGAGCCGCAGAACGTGATAACCATGGCAACATGGGGAGAGAATGGGCGAGAAACGCAGACCGTGTGAAGCGTTGCAGAGGAGATGTAATGGAGCGGCCTGTGATAAGTATCACAAAGATCCAAAGCCGCACACACACACACACACACACACACACGCACACAGACATACACACGCACACACATGCACGCATGTAACACACACAGACATACACACAACACACACACAGACATACATGCACACACACGCACATGCACACAGACATACACACGCACACACATGCACGCATGTAGCACACACGCACACGCACACACACGCACACACACACAGGCTGACGAAAGCTCTGCTCAGCAGATCACTGACTGTGACCTCATACTTAGTTCCAATTGTTGCCCTTTCATTGTCTGGAGAGCGGGGCTGTCATCTTCGGTGTGCAAACGTGTCCCACCCCCAGCCCCCAGAAGGATCTCCATGCTCTGTTAGGTCCTGGGGGGGGGGGGGGGGGGTTGTGTGCAAACTGAAATATGAACAGGGCCACACCTGACATTGTGTTCCCCTTCTCACACATCGCAGGCTGGCAGGTGGCGTCCCAGGTTGCCTGTGTGGCACACTAATGATTCACATGCAGCAGGAGGAGCTCCCTTCGTTAAATGCACAAAGGTGTGTTTTTCTCTGTTTGAATCACATCCTTTTTTATATCAGCTCTTTAGCTCCTGCTCTGCCCTGCTGGAGCTGATTTGGCTGCAGCTGGTGTTTACAGGATGTGACTGATGCTGCTGTTCTAAGCTAGGATTTAAAAGATGTGACCGCTGATCTAAGCTGGTGTTTAAAGGATGTGACCTCTGCTCTGGCTGCTCTTAGCTGGTGTTTAAAGGATGTGACTACTGCTGCTGCTCTGGCTACTCTAAGCTGGTGTTTAAAGGATGTGACCGCTGATCTAAGCTGGTGTTTAAAGGATGTGACCGCTGATCTAAGCTGGTGTTTAAAGGATGTGACTGCTGCTCTGGCTGCTCTAAGCTGGTGTTTAAAGGATGTGACTGCTGCTGCTGCTGCTCTGGCTGCTCTAAGCTGGTGTTTAAAGGATGTGAACACTGATCTAAGCTGGTGTTTAACGGATGTGACCGCTGCTCTAACCTGGTATATAAAGGATGTGACTGATGCTGCTGTTCCGGCCTGACTTTTATGTGTTGTGTGGGACTGTGTTTGTGGAGCTGCAGCCATCCAGGTTTCATGCAGGTGGATCTGGGAAGAAACTCCTGTTAGGAAGGTGTGTTTGTGGCACAGCCTGGTGTCGAACCCTGGTCACCTCAGCGCCAACTGTGGCTAGCAGTCCTGCGGGGGGGGGGGGGGGGGGGGTCACATCTCCCAGGGAGTGAGGGGTTCAGCCAGCAGTCTTATCACTGTGCAAGCACGCCCCCTTCAGGAGAACAGGCTACAGTCACTGCATCTCTGTGATGGGGCAGATTTATTGTAAGTGGCAAGAAAAGGGAAAATTCATGGTTGTCATGTGGTTAAAAAGGTGGTGTCTGTTTAGAATCTCAGAACCATACATTGGAAAGCCATTTATGTGTTAGACTTCCGTTCTGTCTCTTTTAGTTGGCAAAGTGCACGTGTGTATCCCAGAGCCTTTGTGCTCAGGGGGGGTGTGGGGGGGGCAGAAGTAGGGTTGGGGGGGCGAGGTGGAAGTGGTGGGGGGCAATCCTGAGGGCCTGGAGAGCCGCAAGGGGGCTGCTTTTTATATTCACCTCGAAATCAACAAATAGTTTAGGTCCCGGAGACCGTGTGCAGCGAGCTAACTGTGTAATCGACTGCTTTAATTGATCAATTAAGTGCTGGGTAACAATGAAGCCCCCGCACGCCCCGTGGCCCTTCAGCTCTGGGGCTGAGCCACCCCTGTGCCAATTCAAAGCTTTATTCTCATAATTTGAGTCCATTTATGCAAAATCTGAATGGAAACCAGGCTAACGGAAAAAAAAAGTGCTTTACCTGCTGACTGGTTGGGGACCCCCCACAGGGCAGGGCTCTGTCTGTTCTGGCGTCACTAGCAACGGGAGTGTTACAGTTGGCTTTTGATGACGGCGTCTCATCGTGCGGTGCTGACCCCTGCTGGTGGGTCGGGTACCTGCAGGTCGGGCCTGATTGAGGTGAACGTGAAGCGTCTTCCTCTGACTGGTGTCTGGGAGGAGAGCGCGTCTGTGTCTGCCACTCGCGAATCCAAGATGGAAGCTGCAGTGAGCACAGCAGTGTGAGCATGATCGGGCATTCCACACTGAGGAGAAAAGGCGGGAAAAGTGTTTTTTTTTGAAGTGGCTCCGCAGCAGGGTTTTCCTCTGGTTAACAGTCACAGTAAATTACAGTCACTAGGCAGACACTCTTATCCAGAAGGTATCGCTTCGCATGGACCCGTGTTCATCAAACAGCAGCTAGGATAAATGTGCTCAAGAGCATTCCAATGCTAACAACAGCACTTCTCAGTCTGAGCCAGACCTGGGTCAAACACGTATTTGTTTCGGATTCAAATACTTTTCTGTGCTCTATTGATCTTGCCTGGTGTAATTGAGCCAGCTGATATGATCAGACGGTGAGAGACTTTGAGAGACTTTTTGAGAGTATTCCATTGGTTCCAGTACACCAGACAAGATCGTTAAAGCGTAAAAAAGTAAGTAAGCAGAAGGCTCTCGTGTTTAATGTTGTACCAGTTTGGAGTTCAGGTTTGCTTTTGATCACATAGAGTTTAATTGTAACAGAAATTTGAACCAGGGGTGCCCAAATATTTGCGCCCCACTGTACGTATTTGACCCAGGTCTGATCTGAGCGGATATATAAACATGACCCTACGGGTGATTCACACCCAATATGTAAGACTCCCTACTGCTGAATCTGACCCTGTATGCAAATGTGACCTTAAATGAAAATTTGACCCTACAGATGAACATAGCTGACCAAGCAAAGCCCTGTTAGAGACCCACTGTGTCGTTTCCAGAGTGAAGATACTGTAGTTTTTCTGGTTCGAGCGAGCAGCTCAGCAGACAGATTTGCACGCTTATGGGATTACTTGTGTGCTGGAAAGGGATTTGAGCCAGGCGCATCCCACTAATGTCCACATCTGCATTTCTGACCGAGCTGTCCGCTGATGATCTCTCTCTCTACGTTCAGCAAAGCCAAGACTGGATTTAAACCAGCCCAGGGGAAACGTGCTTATGCACCATTTTTTCTTTTTTTTTACTGGCCTACAGGAAATCTTTGTTTAAATGTGAAATTGTCTGGATTCATCTAAAATGGAGCTGGCAGGAATTATCGGCAAGTGGTTTAGAGCGCATGCATTCAAAAAAAAAAAAAAAATATATATATATATATATTTTTTAAACAAGGATGAATGTTGAGTGGAAAAAGAAACGCTCTCTCTCTCTCTGGGACTGGTCTGGAACTGAGGGGAACTGATGCACAGCTTGCTCCCCATTCCTCTCTCTCTCTACCTCCCCCTCTCTGACTATCTCTCTCTTCCCCTCTCTCTCTCACCCCCTCTCTAACTCTCTCTCTCTCTGTCTATCTCCTTCCTCCTTGTTCTCTCTTTCCCCCTCTCTCACTCTCTCTCTCCTCCTTGCTCCTTTGCTCTCTTTCTCTCTCTCCCCCTCTCTAACTCTCTCTCTCTCTCTCTGTCTATCTCCTTCCTCCTTGCTCTCTCTCTCCTCTTCCCCCTCTCTCTCTCTCCCTCTCTCGCTCTCTCTCTCTCTCTCCCTCTCTCCTCCTCTCTCTCTCCCTCTCTCCCCCTCTCTCTCTCTCTTTCCCCCTCTCTCCCCCTCTCTCTCTCTCCCTCTCGCTCTCTCTCTCTCTCTCCCTCTCGCTCTCTCTCTCTCCCTCTCTCTCTCTCTCCCTCCCCCTCTCTCTCTCTCTCTCTCTCTCTCCCCCCCCCTCTCTCTCCGCACACACACACACGCGTGCAGCGGGACACACAAACACAGGGACATTGTTTCCGTGCGCCGTGAGTCATGCGGTGCTCCGCGCTCTCGTGCCCGGAGCGCGGCTCGCGCGTCACACACACGTGCGGCGCGAGGGTAACCGCGGCGACCAGAGGACCTATTAAAACCAGCGAGCGGGAGCCCAGAATAGGAGCAGCCGGAGGGGGGATTTTACAATATGGCCCTCGGGTCGGTTCCCGCCCCAGTCCTGCCCCACCAACAAGTCTGAAATTACACCGCGCCGCGAGCGGCGTTTCGCGCACACCGCCGCCGCCACTCCCTGTCATTTCGGCCGGCGGCATTGTATATTGTTCGGCTTCGTGAAACCCGCCCAAAACCGCAGCGCATGAGGTCACCTCCAGGGGGCTTTGACAGCGTAATTATAAGCCTGGTTTTTAATGTCTCTCCCCCTCTCTCCACGCGGCGGGACAGAACTGCCTGTTCTGCCAGGCGCCCGCTCCCGTCCAAAATTCACTCATCGTGGCAGCGGCAAAAATAACAATATCGTCCCCGACCGCAGCTGGAAATATTTACGAGCGTAAGAGATCACTGGCTTTCCTCGTGCAGGCGCAGGCAAAACGAAAAGTTAGAATCTGCCGGTTAAAAAAAAAAAAAAAAAAAATTAGCTCATGAAAACGCACGATTTCTGATTCGCTTTTCGAACTTTTTGAAGGAAAAACGAGGCTAGAGCGGCAGTTTCCCTCGGCCGTGAACGTTAACGCCGCAAAGCGAAAATGGAGAACGGCACGTTGACTGTGTAGGACCCGGGGTTACTGCGGGGTGCTGAAAGCATTTGTCCAGAGGCCCAACCACGTAAATATCAGTGTCCTGGGATGGAGGTAAACCCTCATTCAGTTTTACAACCCATCATTATTTGGGATTTGGGGGGCCGAGCTACTGTATATAGATTTTCAAGATGTCTAATTGTGAGCGGTCTGATTTCACAAGCAGATGAGCTCCTCGTTTGATGGTACTGAAGACCAGAAGAAGAATCCGCGGCGCGGTGGCGTGCCGTGCGCCAGCTGTGAAATGGCGTTTAATGGCGATGCCGCGTAACCGTATCCACGGGGACCGAGATGAGGTCATCGGCGTCTGCTGGAGGGCCGCCGGTTTTTATTCCAGCTCAAGGCCTAACGCGGTAACTGGAGCCGCCATTTTGTTTTGTTTTTCTGGACAGGGTCCTCCGGAGCATGGAGCGGCCATGTTTGGCCCTCATACAGGAAACGCATCAGAAACTGTGGCCTGTTTATAACTCTTATGTGGTTGGAACGTCCTGGATTAACACAGCGTGGAACATGCCGTTATGGTCTTTAATCGATTGAACCTGCCGGTATTCTTTCTGATTGGTCAGACATGCCGTTACTGTTTCTGATTGGTCGGACAGGCTGTTATTGTTTCTTATTGGTCGGACATGTCGTTATTGTCCCTGTTTGGTCGGACATGCCGTTATTGTTTCTTATTGGTCAGACATGCCGTTACTGTCTCTGATTGGTTGGACATGCCATTATTGTCCCTGATTGGACGGCAGTGAGCACAGGAAGAGGGTTGAGCTAGCGATGGGAAAATGCACTGCTGTGTGCATTTGTACTAAATATAAAGCTTAAGCCTGTTTGTTCACGTGTTTGTTCAATCTCTGTAATTTATGTTTCTTTATATTCCTCTCCAACTCTGAAAGCAGATGGCCTGTGTGTTGTACTCTTCAGTGTGGAGGCACGCACATGTATGTGTGTGTGCGTGTGTGTGTGCGTGTGTGTTTGTGCGTGTGTGTGTGTGTGTGTGTGTGTGTGCGCGCGCGTGCGTGCGTGTGCGTGTTTGTGCGTGGCGTGTGTGTGTGTGTGTGTGTGCGTGTTTGTGTGCGTGCGCGCGCGCGTGTGTGTGTGTGCGTACGTGTGCGTGTGTGTGTGTGTGTGTGTGTGTGTGTGTCTATGCCGTTAGCCTCTCCCGTGTGTGTGTGTGTGTGCGTGTGTGTGTGTGCGTGCGTGTGCGTGCGTGCGTGCGTGCGCGTGTGTGTGTGTGTGTGTGTGTGCGTGCGTGTGCGTGTGTGCGTGCGTGCGTGCGCGTGCGTGCGTGTGTATGTGTGCGTGCGTGCGTGCGTGCGTGTGTGTGTGTTTGTGTGTGTGTGTGTGTGCGTGCGTGTTTGTGTGTTTGTGTGTGTGTGTGTGTGTGCGTGCGTGTGTATGTGTGTGTGTGTCTATGCCGTTTGCCTCTCCCGTTTGTGCAGTGTGTGTCCTTCCTTTGGCTGTTCCCCATCTCAGTGGTAAGTCAGCGCTGCGTGGAGGCAGAACTCTGATGGACTAGCAGCTGAGTGTGAACTTTCTCTTAGGACACAGGTAGCCTATTTACAGTGTGTTTTTACTCCATGCTCACTTTTAACGCCTCCTTGTAGTTGGCTTTTATATTCCTCTGTTGCACTGTGGGATTTACTTTAAATGAAAAGTTCATTACAAATAAAAAGTTATTATTACTATTATTAATCATAATAATTAATTATTCATTATTATTATTGTTATAAAAAGAAGGCTGGTAGTCCAGCTTTATCCCGTTTGCATGTTGTAAGATTGCAGGGTCTCACATGTCCGGCTGAACAGCTCCATCAGATTCAGTTGGTGGGAAAAAAGTCCACATGTAGCATGTATTTGCTAATTAACAAAACTTGGGCTAAATTGAGCCTGGTCCTGACCAAACCAGTACCAAATCCAGCCCCTCACCTGGTCAGGTCCAAACCTATGCCAAAATCAACCCCCAACCCCTCACCTGGCCCTGACACAAGCCAACGCCAAATTCAGCCCCTTACCTGGCCCTGACCCAAGCCTACGCCAAATTCAGCCGCTTACCTGGTCATGACCCAAACCTGTACAAAATCCAGCCCCTCACCTGGTCCTTGGGGAGTGGTCTCCCGAGCCCAGTGTTCTCCCCTCTCTTCCTCCCTCCTTGCCTCTCGGCATGATGGGCCTAATAATGGAAGCTCGGTATTTGTGCAAGATGGGACGCTGACGTGAGCGGAGAGGGACAGGGGAACTATTTAAATATTCGCCACGCCACGCCACATCAGCCCTAATGGCGTCAGAAACACACCGCTGCCCTGGCTAAGCCCCTCCCCCTCTCCGTCCACCCTCATTAAGCAAGTCTTTCATTTCCAGGGCTAATAGAAAATGCAGGATCGCTTAATCATAAATGCAAATGACCTGTCTGTTCGGATGAGTTTTTTATTTCTTGTGCGTAGCACTGACGCTGATACAAGGCTTTGTAAGGTCGAGAGATGAAAGGTGGGTGGGGGTAGGTAGGGCGGGTTGTCTTTATGCTTTATTATTATTTTAATAGAGCAGAATGTATTCTACCCCTTTCATGAATGTGTGCGTCCGTGAGGAGGGTAACTGCCCCACTGTGTGGGTCCATGAGGAGGGTAACTGCCCCAGTGTGTGGGTCCATGAGGAGGGTAACTGCCCCAGTGTGTGGGTCCATGAGGAGGGTAACTGCCCCAGTGTGTGGGTCCATGAGGAGGGTAACTGCCCCAGTGTGTGGGTCCATGAGGAGGATAACTGCCCCAGTGTGTGGGTCCATGAGGAGGGTAACTGCCCCAGTGTGTGGGTCCATGAGCAGGATAACTGCCCCAGTGTGTGGGTCCGTGAGGAGGGTAACTGCCCCAGTGTGTGGGTCCATGAGGAGGGTAACTGCCCCAGCGTGTGGGTCCATGAGGAGGGTAACTGCCCCAGTGTGTGGGTCCATGTGGAGGGTTACTGCTCAAGTGTGTGGGTCCATGAGGAGGGTAACTGCCCCAGCATGTGGGTCCATGAGGAGGGTAACTGCCCCAGCGTGTGGGTCCATGAGGAGGGTAACTGCCCCAGTGTGTGGGTCCATGAGGAGGGTAACTGCCCAAGCGTGTGGGTCCATGAGGAGGATAACTGCCCCAGTGTGTGGGTCCATGAGGAGGGTAACTGCCCCAGTGTGTGGGTCCATGAGGAGGGTAACTGCCCCAGTGTGTGGGTCCGTGAGGAGGGTTACTGCCCCAGTGTGTGGGTCCATGAGGAGGATAACTGCCCCAGTGTGTGGGTCCATGAGGAGGGTAACTGCCCCAGTGTGTGGGTCCATGAGGAGGGTTACTGCCCCAGTGTGTGGGTCCATGAGGAGGGTAACTGCCCCAGTGTGTGGGTCCATGAGGAGGGTAACTGCCCCAGTGTGTGGGTCCATGAGGAGGGTTACTGCCCCAGTTGGCTGCTCAGGGTCCTTGCAGGAGTGCCCTCACAGGTGCCTGTTCACAGGGAAACTTCACGACTGGGCTGTGATGAACTCCATTTTTTAATGATTTTATTTTTCATTAGATATGCAAGTTTCAACCTTAGTTTTAATAATAATTTTAGCAATTTCTTCTTCAAACTAAATTAATGTCTGCAAGCAATTAAGGGGTGAGTTAATTAGATATTCACTTTACTGTTTTTAAGACATCGAACCCATCAACTAACTAAGCCGCTCGCTTGATATAAAAAATCATGAGTATTTACTGATATTTACTCTGCACCAAAGGATATTAGCATATGTTTTTTTCTGTGAACATACATTTTTATTCCATGTTCTGGTTTTTTCTAATATTGAAAAATTAACTTTTTTTTGGATTGACTGCAAGCATAGTAAGTCAAAATGAGTATTCTCTTAGCTTATGTCTCAGTAGAAGGAGGTGATAATGAAACGGCTCTGTCTGCTTCTGATCCGAACGAGAATGCAGAAATTAGCTGTGGTTGGACGACGCAGAAATGATCTGTGTTTGGGAGAAGCCAAGCGGCACCACAGGACCTGAGCCTAAAAATATAGCGACCGAATGTTGAAGCAGGGAAAAGCAGGGGTGTACAGAAGTACGCTTTTCTGAGCCGGGAAAACATTTCCCCTTTCATTTTCATTTGACTCATATTTCTCTCGCTCAGAAAATGGGTTTGATTCGCTGATGCATTGATGATTCCCAGATTGTGTGTGTGAAATCCATCTGTGTTTTTTTTTTTTTTGGGGGGGGGGGGGGGGGCATGGCGCACCCTCGGGTTAGATGTGCTGTAAGGGCCCCTTTTTTTTTGGCACAGGCACAGACTGGGCACCGCGTCACCGGGTTCTCCCAAAAACCGCAGGGCGTGTGTTCAGGCACCCTCGCTGAAATGAAGCGGTCCTTGCTGAGCGCGTGGTGTTAATGGCTCCCAATGCGAGGAGGAACTTCACCGGATCAGATGAGTAGATAACGGGCGTGAGAGGGGGGGGGGCCACGTGCTCTCTGTCTGAACCGAGGGGGGCGGGGTGGAGGGGGGGGGGCGAGGGGGGCGATTGACGACGCACCCGGCGTGTCGGAGCTCGACGCGCGCGTGGGAAGCGGGGGAGGACGCGCGGCGCTGCGCTGCGTCTCCTCGTGTTTACGCGGGGCGCGCTGATCCCTTCTGATTCGCCGCTGAAGTCAGCGACACGGCGCTGACGGGCCGCTGGCAGGCCCTCAACACGACCGTGCGGGATCGGGGGGGGGGGGGTAATTACTGTACCGCCAGGACGGAGAGAGAGAGAGAGAGAGGGAAGGCCACAACACGGAGGGGGAGGGAGGGAGGAGAGAGGGAGAGAGGGAGAGATGGAGAGATGGAAGGCCACAACAAGAGGGAGGGAAGGGGAGAGAGAGGGGGTGCAGGGAGAGAGAGAGGGAAGGAAGGCCACAGTATGGAGGAGTGAGAGGGAAGAAGCGAGAGAGAAGAAGAGATGGAAGGCCACAACATGGAGGGGGAGGGAGGGAGGAGAGAGGGAGAGAGGAAGAGGGAGAGATGGAAGGCCATAACATGGAGGGAGGGAGAGTGAGAGAGAGAGAGAGAGAGAGAGAGAGAGGGAGGGAAGGAAGGCCACAGTATGGAGGAGTGAGAGGGAAGGAGCGAGAGAGAAGAAGAGATGGAAGGCCACAACATGGAGGGAGGGAGAGAGGGGGGGCAGAGATGGAAGGCCACAACACATAGGGAGGGTGGGATAGAGAGAGAGGAAGAGTGAGAGAAAGGGAGAGAGAAAGAAAGGGAGTGAGAAGAGGTCAGAGAGAGAGAGAGAGAGAGAGCAGAGCTGAATGCTGCCCGCTCACGTAGTTATTCTCCTGCCGAACGGAAGCTCTCCGTCTTATCGGGGCACGTCCAAAAAGTTTTTGTGAAGTGTTGCGCGGCAGCGCTGCAGACAGATGGGAGTGTGCGGAGCTGCGGTCGGCTGCCGGGGCCATTACTTATTCATACGGGCTCGGTAAATATAAACATCTTAAAAAGTATGTCCCTGGCAGTGGGCTCTCCGGGAATCAGCAGATGCCTTGTCAAGCCCCTGTTTATTCAGCTGGGCCCGGAGTTTACTATTTATGAAAACACTTCTTTCATACCTTCCCCTATTCTATAGCCATTTGTCTCACGAGTGCTCAATTTCCTGAAAACGATTTGGAGGTGGGGGGTGAGGAGGAGGAAGGGGGGTGGGGTGGGGGGGTGGGGTGGGGGGGTTCGGGGGGTTGCTATGAACAAATCGGCCCATTTCGAAGGCGCGGCTTGATTTGCTCTTGGAAATATTCAAGGATGTGTTTAGTGTATTTTTCAGAAATGTGCGCTTTTATGTGTCGAGCCGGTGTGTGGCATCACGGTGCTTTTTTTTATTGCTGCTGCTCTTGTGAAAATAGGGGAGTGTATATAAAATAAAACCCGGCATCATGCATCCTCGTAGAAAAGGCACGGGTGTCCTTACACCTGCTCCGTACAGATGTCTCGGACATAAAACGGCGGGCATATGGCGCTGTGCTACGCGTGCATCCATGGCAAAATAAAGCCCCACACGCTGGGGTGCATCTTGAGTTTCAGTTGGGGTTGGGTGGGGATGGGGGGGGGGGACTGGACAGCCCCGGGTGACCTCACTCTCCTCACCCGGTCCTCCCGTCCTGACACAGGCACACAGAGCAGCGCTTGACCCAGCAAAGAGGCGCCCAGAGGAGCTTTTGACCCAACGCAGAGGCGCACCGAGCAGAACGCTCAACACTCAACCCAACACGGATGCACACAGAGCACAACAGCACACAGCGCTTGACCCAACACAGACGTGCACTGATCAACGCTCAACCCAACACACACACACACAGAGCAGGCAGCGCTTGACCCAACGCACACACAGAGCAGGCAGCGCTTGACCCAACGCACACACAGAGCAGGCAGCGCTTGACCCAACGCACACACAGAGCAGGCAGCGCTTGACCCAACGCACACACAGAGCAGGCAGCGCTTGACCCAACGCACACACAGAGCAGGCAGCGCTTGACCCAACGCACACACAGAGCAGGCAGCGCTTGACCCAACGCACACACAGAGCAGGCAGCGCTTGACCCAACGCACACACAGAGCAGGCAGTGCTCGACCCAACGCAGACACGCACAGAACAGCGCTCGACCCAACACAGACGTGCACAGATCAATGCTCAACCCAACACACACACACACACAGAGCAGGCAGCCCGCAGGCAGAGAGAGAGAGAGGGCGAGAGAGAGAGAGATAGAGAGAGCGAGCGAGAGCGAGCTGCTGATGGATCTCCGGTCGTTCGCAGAGCCGTCACACCCAATGACACATTCACTGGCTGCCGCCGCAGCTCATTGGATAAGGCGCTCGCCGCGCCATCCCTTACCCTGAAAGATGAAAGCTGGGCCCAGGATGTCATCCAGCAGCAGCGGGAGGGAGAGGCCGTATTAACATAAAGCAAAGTGGGGGGGTGGTGGGGGGGGTCTCGGGTGCCGACACCGGCAGAGAAATGCATCCCGCCTTTTTTTCTTTTGCTGCTTTCTTTTTCCAAGGGGGGCTTTCAATTAGACATACGTCATAATTAGACGGCGTGTGTCAGGCTCCCGTGTCTGGGGCAGGGACACCCACACATCCGTCATCCTCACTGGGGGCTCTCAGGAAGAGCAGCAGCGCCCCTGCGTCCGATTCCTCCGTCCCGCGGGGGTAATCCCCCAGGGCTCAGGGGTGTGTGGATCTGGCTTTCATTTTTGGGAAACTGCTCGTCGTCTCCCAATGGGATCGGCGTCTGTAAGAGTGCTCCGCGTTAGCTTCTGTCTGTTAGCAGGGGATGGATCAGGCCTAATTTTAGAAGGACAAGGCTGTGACTGAGCGTGCTCACATAGGCTCGGCTCGGCTGTGACTGAGCGTGCTCACATAGGCCCGGCTCGGCTCGGCTCGGCTGTGACTGAGCGTGCTCACATAGGCCCGGCTCGGCTCGGCTGTGACTGAGCGTGCTCACACAGGCCCAGCCTGGTGCAGTGTGGAGAGATGGCCAGGAGCCTTGGTTTGATGCCCTCTTCCCCCCACACACACACACACACACACACACTGCACAAACAAGCGCTTTCCAGCTTGGAGTACAGCAGCGCTTCAAACACACAGTCACACCTCATCCCAAAGTGCAACACACACGGTGTTGTCGCACACATCATACAGACGGCCGTGTCACACACACACACATCACACACACACGCACGGCTATGTCGCACACATCACACACACGGCTGTGTCACACACACACATCACACACTCACGCACGGCTATGTCACACACATCACACACACACACACATCACACATTACACGAACGGCTATGTCACACACACGGCTAACCCTAACTCACTGTCACTGTGGCTCTCGTTACCATGGAACTTGTAGCCGTGATGCTTGTTACCGTGGCACTTGTAGCCATGGTGCTTGATAGCAAAAATGTTTTTTTGTCAGGATCTAAACTTGCTCGTCCTGTGTAGGGTTGTTCTTTTTTCTTTTTTTTGCGCTAGGCACAATGTTAGATGCAGCCCTTTGTGGTCGTCTTTTTTACCCACATCTATAATTTAAGCTTGATTTGGTGCAATGGCGGGGTGTCCAGTGCTCCACAAAGATCTGAAACGGGCGAGCGAAAGGAAAATGTCAGCACACTTATGAAAGCCATCCAGCAGAAAGTAACACGCTAAATCAGCGCTAAGTATTTTTAAATGAACTCAGCCTGATTTAAAGATGTGGTTCCTACTTGCTGCAGCAGCTGAAAGCTTTTAAAAGTCCACTAATACAGTGCTACGTTTCCCTCTCCAATGAGATTACCGCACTTTGGCGTGCGGCTTTTCCTACGATCTTTCGTCTCAAAACCTGCGGAGGATCTATGAAGAAGCCAGGGAGGTTTATTTAGCACGTAGCCTTGAAAGGGAGGGTCAGTGACTTCTGTGTTTGGCCACGCGGCCCAGCAGATGTGCAGCGTGTGTTTATCGCGCGTCCAGCCTGTTGCATCCCTCTCGCTATGGGAGCTGCCCGAGAGAGAGAGAGAGAGGTCATTCCCAGTTCAAACGTGTAGAACAATGCAAGAGTGCTCTAAAGATGGCTTAAAATGTAGCACAGTGGGTAAGGAACTGGGCTTGTAACCGAAAGGTCGCAGGTTCGATTCCCGTGTAGGACACTGCCGTTGTACCCTTGAGCAAGGTACTTAACCGAAATTGCTTCAGTATATATCCAGCTGTATAAATGGACACAATGTGAAATGCTATGTAAAAGTTGTGTAAGTCGCTCTGGATAAGAACGTCTGCTAAATCCCTGTAATGTAATGTAATGTAATGTAAAATGCACATTTAACCCGGGGAATCGGCTGCCTGTGCGGTGTGTAGTCCTTTAACAGAGCCCCTTTTCCTTTTAAAATCACCCGTTCCCCTGGCAGGTCTGAATGGGTGCTGTCATGGTGTTGACATAAACTGCAGGTTCCGTGCGCTCGGTTTTCCATATAGACCAGCCACAGCGCCCACGGCGCTGTCACGTCACCCTGTAATGCCCCGTGCTATCCCAGCATGCACCTCTGCAAGACAGCCAGTGGATCTGTGATCTGTCTGGCCTGCAGCAACTGTGTTTAAGGCAAAAAAAAGATAAACATTTTTTACATTTCTTTTGTTTATGAAGGAAACCTGCGCGTCATAAATGTGTTCTGTAGGCCGCAGCCCCTGCCCCCGCTAATTTTATTTATTTTTTCTGCTTTGTTGAACGGCTGCTGAAGGGAACGAGCCTTTTCTCCCTCCCCCGACGTACCCCCCGCCCCGCCAGGCATCGGACTATAATAGACTCGGGCACGTGGACCAGTGCACAATGAAAGCCGTTGTGATGTTGTGTTCCGTCACAGGGGCAGCACATGTTCCGAGTGCCTTCTCCTTTTTCCTTTTCCGTTTTTGTTTATTTATTTATTTTTATTTTTTTTTAAAGCTTGCTGCCCGTGTATAGCGAGCGATTTACATGGGGGGCATTAATGTAACTGTCATGTTCTATCGAGGGGCAGCGGTGCGGAACGGCTCCCCGACAGGCCCGGCTGTGCCCGCGGACGCTCTCGGCTGGAGAGATTGAGCCGCCCGCGCTGCCAAGCTAATGGAATTAAGTCAAGAATTCCCCCCAATTTACAACAGCAAAAAAAAAAAAAAAAGTGGGGGGGGGGGAGGAGGAAGGGGGGGTCATTTAAATAAGGATTGGTTTGGAAATAAATGGGAGAATATGAGGCGCAGAAAGCTATTTGAGAATGTAATTTGTTTGTGCGGTTGATGCAGAGAGGGTGAGAGAGAGAGAGAGAGAGAGAGAGAGAGAGAGAGAGATAAGTCAGCTCTGGGAAACGCGCGCCGTACATCCTTCCTGCCTGCCGCCTCAGCAGAACTGCAGCTCGGCCTAACGGAGACTGATGGAGCAAAGGCCTCGGCTTTTAATTGGAGAGCGTCTGTTTTTCATGTTTTTTTGTGTTTTGTCCTTGTTACGGTGTTCTCCCGCTCCCCATGTCCATTTTAGGAGGAGAACTGTTACAGGTGGTGCTCAGCACTCAGCTCAGAAACCGATAGTGCTGCCGAGGTCTCTAGCGCAGTCTCTAGCGCAGTCTCTAGCGCAGTCTCTAGCGCAGTCTCTAGCGCAGTCTCTAGCACAGTCTCCAGCACAGTCTCTAGCACAGTCTTCAATGGAGTCTCTGGCGCAGTCTCTAGCACAGTCACTCGTGTAGACCAGCGTAGTCTTCACTGCAGTCCTAGCCCAGTCTCTGATGCAGTCACTTGCGCAGTCTCCCATGTAGTCTACCTTGTCTTCAACGCAGTCTCTTGTACAATCTCTAGCACAATCTCTGGCATAGTCTCCAGCACAGTCTCTAGCACAGTCTTCAATGCAGTCTCTAGCACAGGCTGTGGCGCAGTCTTGAGTACAGTCTCCAATGCAGTCTCTAGAGTAGTCTTCAGCACAGTCCCTAGCACAGTCTCCAGCACGGTGTCTAGCACAGTCTTCAACGCGGTCTCTAGCTCAGTCTCTAGCACAGACTCTCATGCAGTCCACCGTGGTCACTGGCCTGGTCTCTAATGTGGTCACCAGCGTGGTCTCCAGTGTGGTCCTGCAACATCAGTCTCCACTCTGCAGAAGGCTGTTTGCTTGGTCCGCCTGGGCAGGGCTGTGAGTGGAAACAGGTCTAGAGAGGGCCGGCTGATGAGCCGTGTACCTGGCCGTGTATCTGTGCGTGTACCAGCATCCTCCCAGGACCGCGTGTTGCTTCCGTTCAGTTAAACGGTGGTGGCGAAACACAAATGCTCTCTGAAGGTAAGAGACAGGACATGGGCCGGTAAAGATGGTAAGTGTGGGTACGCCCCACAGACCCCCACTTTGGGGACAGTTACCGGAGCACAGGACTGGATATTCACTTTAGGGCTGGGAATGAGGAAGGACTGCAACCAGACTGAACCTCATACTGCATTCACCACAAAGTTTATACACTCCTAACCTCATACAATGTTTAGACACTCCTAATTTCATACAATGCTTATACACTCCTAACCTCATACAACGTTTAGACACTCCTAATTTCATACAATGCTTATACACTCCTAACCTCATACAACGTTTAGACACTCCTAATTTCATACAATGCTTATACACTCCTAACCTCATACAACGTTTAGACACTCCTAATTTCATACAATGCTTATACACTCCTAACCTCATACAACGTTTAGACATTCCTAACTTCATACGATGCTTATACACTCCTAACCTCATACAACGTTTAGACATTCCTAACTTCATACGATGCTTATACACTCCTAACCTCATACAACGTTTAGACATTCCTAATTTCATACGATGCTTATACACTCCTAACCTCATACAACGTTTAGACATTCCTAATTTCATACAATGCTTATACACTCCTAACCTCATACAATGTTTAGACACTCCTAATTTCATACAATGCTTATACACTCCTAACCTCATACAACGTTTAGACACTCCTAATTTCATACAATGCTTATACACTCCTAACCTCATACAACGTTTAGACATTCCTAACTTCATACGATGCTTATACACTCCTAACCTCATACAACGTTTAGACATTCCTAATTTCATACGATGCTTATACACTCCTAACCTCATACAACGTTTAGACATTCCTAATTTCATACAATGCTTATACACTCCTAACCTCATACAACGTTTAGACATTCCTAATTTCATACAATGCTTATACACTCCTAACCTCATACAACGTTTAGACATTCCTAATTTCATACGATGCTTATACACTCCTAACCTCATACAACGTTTAGACATTCCTAATTTCATACAATGCTTGTACACCCCTAACCTCATACAACGTTTAGACATTCCTAATTTCATACGATGCTTATACACTCCTAACCTCATACAGCGTTTAGACATTCCTAATTTCATACGATGCTTACACGTTTCTAACCTCACACAGCTCTATACGTTTTTAACTTCACACAGTATTTATACATATCATATCATATATTAGCTGCTTAATGGAAATTATTAGGCCTGATGTTCCTGTATTTACAGCACAGTCTAATCCCCCCCATCCCTCCCCCCACCCACCCCCCCCGACCATCCCTTCCCCAGTCCCGGTGTGTCCTTCCTCTAACAGAAAGTTTCTCTCAGACGGAAGCGGTACGTGCTCTCTCAGATGGCTGGGGGGTGTGAAATTGGTTTCGGCGATGGCCCCTCGATCAAGAGTCGTTATTAGCAGGGGCGTTGGGGGGGGGGGGGGGGGGGGGACCGCGACCGCGGGGAGGGTCCCGACACTGCGCCTCAAATTCACCGCGCGCCTCTGTGAGTACCGCCGCCCGACGGGGGAGCCCCAGAAACAATTTCAGTGCGAATCTGCCCCCCCCCACCATCCACCCCCCCCCCCCTTTGGACACGGGAGCGAAGGAATGGGAGAGCTGTGTTGCACATTAAATGTTCGGAGCCTTGTTTTCCTGTGGGGGGGGGGGGCGGCGGCGGCGGCGGTAAGTGGACTGCATGCTGGGGGGTGCTCTTTTAGCGCTGATTAACTCTGAGGACACACGCAGCCCTGGGACTGGAGCCGGGCCTGGCAGCAAAGCTTTCTGTGTGAGCCCAGGTCTGCTGTATGTACAAACCGGCGAGTTTGTGTCTCTGCGTGTTTCACTAGAGGGGGGAGGGGGGGGGGGAGGGGGGAGGGGGATGTGGCATCACCGTTATTGACAAGATGTGCTTCTATCTTTACTGTACAGTACGTCTTAAATTTTTTTTAAATTCACTGTTCATTTGTGGGAAGATAACAGCAAAATTGCCCTGTACATCAATACTGTTCATTTTCCTTTCTGCAACCTCCATTACCATGTAATATATATATATATATATATATATATATATATGTATATATATATATATGTATATACACACACACACACACACACACATATATATATACACACACTGAGCTCCATAATGTTTGGGATGAAGACATATTTTGCCTTGATTTGTAGCTCTGTACTCTATAGTTTTAGATTTGTAATGAAACAACTCACATGTGGTTAAAAGGCACATTTTCAGCTTTTATTTAAGGGCATATTTACGCATTTTTTGGTTTCAGTGTGTAGAATTTTCAGCACTTTCCACACATAGTCCCTTCATTTCAGAATGTCCTTAATGAAGGTACAAGAGAGCTTTCAGTATCTAATTTTTATTCTAGCGTTTAGGAGTCTATTATTTGCATTTGTGAACATGAGTACCAGAGTTGTGCCAATGAAAGTCAAGGAAGCCATTATGAGGCTAATAAATAAGAAAAAAACTGTCAGAAACATAGGCCAGACCTTAGGCTTGCCAAAATCAACAGTTTGGAGAGTAATTGGTGTGCTCAGAAAGGAAGATCTCAACTGAATAATTCTCACCATAATGAAGAAAAACCCCCAAACAGATGTCCAACAGATCAGAAACACTCTTTAGGAGGCAGGCCTGTATGGGTCAGTGCCTACTTTTCGCAGAAGACTTCACAAACAGAACTTCAGAGGCCACACTGCAAATTGCAAACCACTTGTTAGCCACAAAAACAGGGTGGAGTACAGAGTCAAATCAAGAAGAAATGTGTGTCCCAAATATTATGGAGCTCGCTATATATATATATATATAAAAAAGACATGCTGGTTGTAAAAACATTTTATGTGAATGAGGGTGCAATCGGCATTCCTCAAATTGACAGATATGAACAGTGTTCCTTCTATGAACATGTCTCTTCAACTTCATCATAGCTTCAGTTATGCATTATTCTTTTATGCTTTATTTTCACATGCAAGGTTGGTGATGCTTCAGCTCACGTTTTATACAGAGGAAGTTATTAGCCCCCTGTCATGGGTAGATGTGAATTAAAAAACCGAGTATATGTGCTGTGTGTTTTTGTCTATAAACAGTGTGCATTGTGTTAAAGGCCTCGCCGCAGTTAATTTTCCATTAATGATTCATTAACGCCCCCCCCCCACCCCTGCCCCCCCCCCCCCCCCCTTTAATAATTTATAATGATTTGCGGGGCCTGGTCTTAATTACTTCCAATGATTTCAATTTGGATCGCAGCCAGCCATCAGTCTGCCAGTCAGCGAGAGCTATTATAACCGCACGTCTCCAGCGAAGCTTTGGCTAACGGTGAATGGTTTGACTCTGTGTGCGCGAGGACACTTATCCCAGTGATGGAGAGCAAGCTGGGGGGGGGTGGGGGGGGGGGGGGTTTCCGTGAATGGGGAGCACACTGCAGCAGCCAGGGAAGGTTCCCCCGCGGTCGATCAGTGACGTCGGCCCGGTAACGGCGGCGAACGGGCCTTGGGGCCTGCTGCCTTACGGAGCGCGTGTTTCGGGGCACACGGGTGTGTTGAGACCAGAGGAGCCCGCCCGCCCCCCCAACCCCCTTGCCATACCAGAGTGCTAGGTGTGCAAGTACATGATGCAGACACAAGCCACTGGGGAGACCAGAGAGAAAGAAAGAGAGAGAGAAGGAGAGAGAGAGAGAGAGGAGGGGAGGGGGCTCAAATTCATTCCAAGTTTCTGACTCTGCTTGCGCAGGGAGAATGACGGTCATCTCAGTGCTGAGTTCGATCTCAGTGGCGCCCTTGGATCGAGCCACATCGCAGTGCGTCTCAAAATGTAAAAAAAAAAAATACGGATCTGCAGGTGTTGCGGCTGGAACCTACCTGAAGTTGTTTAGAGCTGTGCGTCTCAAACGTTCTGAGCCCGGCGCAGCCCCCAGCAAACAAACGGATTTTACTGTGATCCACCCCTTATTTAAAAAAAACCAAGCCTCACATATGTTAACATTGAGGATTGAAATGTTTTGAGCAAACGTCACAACAGCTGCAGGTACACTGTGACAAGTGCTATGCCTTCAAGTGGTGCAGTGTTTAACTTGATAGGTGTGAATGTGGAAAAGTGCATAATATACAGAAACTTGGTGCAGAAGTCTTCACGCAGCTGAAAGCCCCACCTCCTGTGAAGAAGTAACAGTTAGCATAGTGTTGCTGCCGCCGGCGCGTGAGAGCTAGCGCGGACGTCATGGGCACGCACGCACGCGCGCGCGCCTGTGATTTGTTATCGCGGCATTATTAAAGCACGTTACGGGAGTGGGTCATTTTAACGTGGCTGATTAGCCCCGTGGCTTTCAACGCGCAAGATTGACTGAATCCACATAAAAGCGCTTTTAACGAGGTGCCGCCGTTAGCATTAGCGCCTGATTGTTCGCGTGTCGGTTTGATGCCGAGCCTGGCTTGCTGATCCCCGCTCACTTGTCTCTCGTTACACCGCTTTAATTGTCACTCTTGTCGCGCGGTTTCTCTCCCTATGGATAAGATTTAGCACTTCAGCGGTGTGAAACATCCCCGTCGCCTGAGCTGTCATTCAGCGGCTACCAATCCGGGAGAACTTTAGGAACAAATATTAGTAATGATGAAAAAAAAAAACACGGATTTGGGCAAAAAGAGTCTTTTGCAGTTCTCTGCAAAAATGTCTGACTGAAGTGTACTGGGCGCGCATGTATGGGGATGTATACGCCGCTAATTACTCATTAGCATCGTAGCACAAAGCCCTCCCAGAAAATCAGCAGTCCTGTAATTTTCATCTGTGTTTTAATAAGCATCTACAGATCCCATCTGTACAGATACTTCCCCTGCTTCGGCATTAATCTGGTTCCCTGCCCCATTACCGACAGGGCACGCTTCAACCAGAGAGAGAAGAAAGAACGAAAGAAAGACTCCGCGTACCTCTCCTTTTAAGTATGACGCTTCGAGTGCATCATTTAAATGTAATTTCGTGTTCTGTGAGAGATTTATTCAGAATTAGATATAATAAACAAAGCATATGCCTCCCTGTGCATACCAATAAAGTGAGAACATGTCACATTCCTACCCTGGCAGACCCGACTTCAAAAGCATCGCCTTTCCAATGAATAAATAAATATGTGGAAGGTCTGATTATCGTGGTCCTCAGTGAGTGTCTCTTGAATATATGCATAGCGGGCATTGACGGATCGGCTAATTAACCGTTTCTCTGCGATATAACAAAGTGGGGTCCGCTCCAGGCTGTTCCCAGCAGGTGACAATGACACTAATGTGTCACGAGAGTGTTTATAATGAAAATTGATCCTGAATGTGTGAAAAATACTGTTGATACCTCCCAATTTCAAAGTGGCAGCCATTTTACCTTTAATTATGGAGTGATTTTGGCAGCCAGGAGAGAAGGCGAGGCTGAATCATTATGACATTACAATACTGTGTGTGATCAGCTTGGATAGTGTGCTTTTTTTATGCCACATCTTTGACAAATTCATTTTTTTCCTCAGTGCTTGTAATAATGATTCTCTGCAATGAATTGAGCTGTAGATAAGCTAAAGGCTAAATGCTGGTCTGGTACAGGTAAGAATAGCCTACTTAGCCTGGGTAACTTCTGTGCTAACAATAGTTCCATATGCTGATGAGGCCAACATTTTTACAGAAAAATGTAATAAATAAATTTAAAACAACTTTATTTATAAACTTTATATACAGAAACAATTAGAAATTGATGTTCACAAAGAACCAAAGTAGGCTAAAGCAATGATAGGTTATCCCGCAGTGATATCAGGATGTTGGCAGAATGTTCCAGAGCGCTTTGGCTGAGGAGTTTTGGATATTTTGTTGCCTGAATGAGAGAGGCCTTCTATGTGGGACAGCACTGAATCTGTCCCAATGCTTGGGGAAAGGATCCCTACAGTAACTGCCTGAAGACAGAGCCCACTGTGCCCCCCTACAGGCCACGAATGGGAACTGCAGCTCCCCTTCACATCGCGAGTCATCCCCGCCAGGCGCGATTACATTATCAGAGGGCATTGTGGGTGATGAGAGGTGACAGCCTTGGGAAGTGAGGGACCAGGCGCCGCTCTGATCCAGCTACAGACGCGCAGGTTAGCCGCTGCTCTCCCGCCGCAGCTCTGATCCCGCTGCACACGCGCAGGTTAGCGCCTGCTTCCCCTCCGCCGCCGCCGCGGCTCTGATCCAGTCCCACCCAGCCGTGGGTGGAGCCGGCAGCAGCCCATGGCCCGAGGATATTCTCTTCTGCGCGGCGCTGGATGCTGTTTGAAGCAGCCCTGCGGGACTCTTCTCTCAAATTCCCAGTATCACAGAAGGGGTTTGTTTTCCCCATTAACTCCTTGATACTGTCTGCAGCCAGGAAGGCATTTACATGAAAAATAGAATCCGGGCTGACACTCTCCATACGCTGGAGCTCGGGGGGGGCGGGAGGGCAGCCGGCATTGTTGCGCCAATCACCCAGCGATACCCCCACCCACCCCCCACAATGGTAGGATCACCCAGCGATGTACCCCCCATGATGGTAGGAATTTACACAGCTTTGCTCCCTGCTCACTTTATCTAAAAAAAAAAAAAAAAAAAAACACCCATTGAACAGTGTAGCTTATCCATTAAAAATCTCAAAATACTGGGATAAAGTGATGCGGCTATACTTAAGGAAGGGAAATGTGCCCATCTTGCGAAAATGTACTTGTGTCTTGTGTGTGTTTTTGTATTGTCAAATCATAGGATCTATAATGTGTCGGACGGTGCAGTACGGAACGGTAATATAATAATAAAGTGTCCAATGGCTGACTGAGGAGAGCACCTCTTCATTTCCCTCCGTCCCGGTTTTCTCCTCTTCCGCCCGGTGGATAATTAAGAGTGGCCGAGCACTCTTGTTTCGCCCACAGCAGTTCACGTGCGGGGATTTGCAAAGCGCGGAGCCGGTAGGTGTTAGCATGTGTGTGTGCTGGACCAGCGGGCTGTCTTTCTGTCTGTCTGTCTGTCTGTCAGCAGGAACAGGGCCAGACATGGCGTTTGTTGACTGGACAGCGACTTGACAGTTTTAATCTCTCCGACACCTGCGTCACATCTTTCAGGACCCAGGTTTCAGTAATTAGCATCGGTATGTTTCAATATAATGCATGCATCTAATAATTACTGTACTATTGACTACAGTGCTAATTACAGTAGGCCTACTAATGTTTACTAGCTTCGGCTTGTTTTTAATGTTATCGTTGTTTATGGGCCGGCAGATTTTATATGAATGGCTGCTATTTCGATGGCATTGTTGTCGTTTAAGAATGGAATGCAGATGTTTATATTTGTGTAAAAAAAAAAAAAAAAACATCCTAAATTGAGGGAGAGGAGAGACGGAAGTAGAGAGAGGAGAGACAGACAGAGACAGACCGAGAGAGACAGAAAGAGATGGTGATGATGATGATGATGAAGGCTGTCCTTGGCTTGCAGTGGGGGTGTTGCGGGGCTCATTTGAGACCGGCCCTCTCTCTGAATCTGCTTTCCGCGCGCGGTCGGCCCGCTCGGCCGCCACAGGCTCCTCGGCCCGCCACAGGCTCCTCTCGGCTATCGCTCGCGGCGCTCCCTGTGGACCCGGCTCTTTCCACTAACAAAATGCAAAATACAAAATTAATAAAAACACCCTTTGAAACTGACAAATACGCCCGAGGCAAACTATCGGCCCGCCGGCTGCTTAAAATTTAATCCGTTTTTTTTATTCTTGCCCCCCCCCCCCCCCCCCCTTCATTCCACCTCCCCCCCCCCCACTTATTTTCTTCAGCCGTACTCATATTTTTAATAACACAGCACGGTGCCTGCCTGTATGCGCAAACTTTCTTCCAACAAAAATTACATGTTTAATGGGTCCTGACAGATCGCGGACTCTGTCTCCCCGGAGGACCTCTCGATAATAAAATCAACAGATTCGCTTTATCTCTTAACCCTGGTCCCTGTGCAGTCTACCCACTGCACTGCACACTCAATTCTCTCTTTTGACAATTTGCCACCACTATTTTTTTTTTTTTTTAAGAAGAGCCTTTTTAAAAATAAATTTAGAAAAATTGCACGGGCGTCTGCCGCATCGGCAAAATAAAATACTCAGAACTTGGCTCGCTCTGGGGGGGGGGATTCTAGAACCTTGTCAGAATTCCCTTCGCGTCGTGTCAGAAGGTGTCCGAAAACAAAGAGGCTGATGTGAAATGTTGTGATCGTCGCGGCGCGGCGGAAAGATGCTAATCAAGTGAGGCCCCGCCCGCGCCCCCCCCCCCCCCCCCCCCCCGGCCCCCGTCTCTTTTTTTGGGCTGGCGGTAATTATGCGGCCCCCTCATGTATAATTGAGTCAGTGCCGGGTTACCGAGGGAGACGGCAACCGTCTGGACTCCGCGCTCGCTGTCTGTCGGCGCGGCGATAAAAAAAAACAAATACTCCCTACGTCAGAGCGACCTCCGAACAGAGACATCATCGCCGGTGACCCCGGAGACGCCGCGGGGCGCTAACTCGCAAAAAAATCCCCCAGCTCTGTGTGAGAAAACAAAACCGGCTAAGGGCCCTGTCACCGTGCGCGTCTGCATAACACCAGTCAGTAAACTGCACTCGTTCCAGTTCACAGGCAGGCCTAAACACCTTTCCCCCAAACTGCACATCGCTGAGTGAGCGCCATTGAAACATTGCCAATATGTGGTCTTTTGAAAACATAATGATGTCAATATATTTAACTGCAAGGTTTTTAAATTGTTTCTGTGTGGATTTTTGCACATTCTCCCCATGTGAGCGTGTGTTTCCTCAGTGTTTGAATGATGGGGGGGATTGAGCGGGACCTGACCCCCCAATTAAGACTTGGACCCCCCCAAAAGAGGTAAAAACAACAGGTCGGGGGGTCGAAACATTTATATTTCCTTCTTACCTGTAATCATAAAGGTTACAGTATATTTCCCACCAGTGGTGTCACTAGGGTTGGTGTCTAGTGATGCCACTGATGGTAAATATATTGTAACTGGAACACTGGGTTTCCTCCGGGTACTCCGGTTTCCTCCCTCCGTCCAAAGACATGCAAGTAGGCTGATTTGAGACTCTAAATTGCCTAAAGGTATGAGTGTCTGAGTGAAGGGTGTGTGTGCCCTGCGCCAGACTGGCGACCTGTACAGGGTGTATTCCTGCCTCTCGCCCAATGCACGCTGAGTTAGGCTCCAGCAACAGGCGGCATGTGTACCCTAACCAAATATGTATGTCACCGTCTCAAAATGCATTAAAATGCTTTGTCTGACTCTGTACAACAAATCACTCCCACAAGAGTAGCACAATAGATCTTCGGGCTCAAATGATCTGATAACCTTTTCAGATGCATTGTATATGGTTACAGGACATTACTGTGTTATACTGTTCAGCTTCCCATGATAAAATGAAATTATTGCGGTAGTGGTTCGCAATTGCAAAGCAACGTTCTCTATTTCTTGTGTGAAGGCCTGAGCCAATGGGGATGTTGGTACTGATTAGTCAAGCGGAGAATGGTGGAGATGTCAGAATTGACTGCACAAGCAAAGAAACAGTGGAGATGTTTGTATTTATTACTCAAAGAACCAGTACATTACATTACATTACATTTATTTGGCAGACGCTTTTATCCAAAGCGACGTACAAAAAGTGCATTTCGTGGTCATAGACAACTGCTAAACACAGGTTCAGTAAGGTACAATACTTATTTTGTACAGCTATTTCTAGCCAAGAACACAGTTTAGTTCACACAGTGAACACTCCAGGGGTCATCTTATGTTCGGTAGTGAATGTTCACATGCTAATGTCTGAACTGCAGTACACCTCTACCACTAGACCAGAGCCTACCTTGATGTGACTTTAGGTTGTGGGCTCCTCTCAGTGTTTGTGAGTGTGGGTCTGAGTATGTGTGCCTGTGTGTGTGTGTGTGTAGGTGTGAGTGTGTGAGTATGGGTGTGTGTGTGTGTGTGTGCCTGCCTGTGTGAGTATGGATGTGAGTGCACGTGCCTGTGTGAGTGTGTGTGCTTGTGTGTGTGTACCTGTGTGCCTGTGTGTGTGTATGTGTGGGTGTGTGTGTGCCTGTGTATGTGTGTGTGTGTGTGTGTGGGTGGGTGTGTGTGTGCCTCTGTATGTGTGTGTGTGTGTGGGTGTGAGTACGTGTGCCTGTGTGAGTGCGTGTGTGTATATGTGTATGTGTGTGTGGGGGTGTATGTGTGCCTGTGTGTGTGTACCTGTGCCTGTGTGTGTGTATGTGTGCCTGTGTATGTGTGTGTGTGTGTGTGGGTGGGTGTGTGTGTGCCTCTGTATGTGTGTGTGTGTGTGGGTGTGAGTACGTGTGCCTGTGTGAGTGCGTGTGTGTGTGTGTGTATGTGTGTGTGGGTGTGTGTAGAGTAGTGCTGGTGGTCTGTAGCGTGAGAAGCAGCAGCAGCTGACATTCCAATTCGGTAGAAAAATAGGAGCGCATTAAAAAAAAAAAAAATGATACACTTCGCCACAAGTAAATATTTCTTATTTTATACGGCTAACACCCACTTAAGGCTTTGATTGTAAGAGAGCTGGAATTTGAACGGTTCTCCTCGGACAGACGAAGGCTACAGCTGGCATAAGTGGTCAGGTGTTGTTCACATGTCACATTGAGCAGAACTTGGAATGCCGTTAAAATAGTCTGTTTGGAAACATATGGATTCCTCAGATGCCTCCGTTGACCTTCAGCATGTGGGGGGAAGGAGGGGGGGGGGGGGGGGGGGGGGATACTGCATAAAAGACTTTCATCTTTTAAGACTTTGTGTTGCTGCAAACAGCCACAAATGGGGGTGTTGCCGACCAGCGCGCTGAAGGGTCTGAGCACCCTGAGCATTTACATTCCTGCCCTGAGCATCCCGCTGGAATTTCCATCTCTTTCTCGCGGCGATCGCGGCGTTTCTTTTTCAGCCGCGGTTACAGGCGTAGAAATAAAAAAGCGCGCCGGTGTTCCTGCGCCTGATACGACCCGTTTGTACCGCGAATCATCCTGCAGTTATACCGCGTTTCAAACACGGACCACTGGGGGATGATGCAGCATTTGAAACAATTGTGCAGAAACGCTAATGGAGATTATTGTTTCATGATTTCTTTGTGAATATGTAATTCTGGGTAAATATGGGAATGGAAGTGGGCTTACTGTACATTATTCTTTTTTAATTCGCTTTTTTTTTTTTTTTTTTTAAAGCCTATACTATATGTACTCTTTAAGTGTTGTGACACAATTAAAATCCTACTGGATGATTTTACAAATTTTATGGAATGGAAGAGATAAAAACTAAAAAATGAAATTTGCCCATTAGTGTGAGGGTGAATCCCCATCAGAATTTTCTATTCCTTGCAAAAAGCTTCTAGTTTTGTACCTTTTCACCTGTCAGCTATAGCCCAGGATAAGAATCACTCAAGCCATAAATATTAATTTCACAATCTATTATGCACATCTTTTTCTAAATACCACATATAAAAACATCTTTTTTTGTGACCGGTCTCAGTTTTGCATATGCTTTTAGATAATGCACATTAAATAATGATGGCCATAAAACTGCCATTCACCGGGGGTTCCCCGTCTGTCAGTCAGGTTCCCCCAAACGCAGCGTGACATCGCGTCATTGTTCGGCCACGCCGGCACTTTCCCCGCTCCGTCCAATCCCCGCATGCTCAGCAGAATTTTCCCGGGAGAGTGCAGTATGCGTGGAGAAGGTCGGAGCAGCCCTTTCTCCACCCTCCCCCCCATGTCTTTGGAAGAACCCGAGAAAGAACAGGAAACTGAGTCAGCACCAATTTGATCTGTCAGCGGTAATATCAATGTAATAACCCAATATAATAAATAATCCAAGTTTTGGGTCTGAGGGTGCAAGCTAGTTAGTTTCTCCTGCCACTCCTGCAAAGACACAGGCTAACCATAACCCTGGGTGTGGCTACATTACCAGCACAGGCTAACCACAACCCTGGGCATGGCTGGATTAATAGCACAGGCTAACCACAACCCTGGGCATGGCTGGTTTAATAGCACAGGCTAAACATAACCCTGGGCATGGCTGGATTAATAGCACAGGCTAACCACAACCCTGGGCATGGCTGGATTAATAGCACAGGCTAACCACAACCCTGGGCATGGCTGGATTTATTGCACAGGCTAGCCATAACCCCTGGACTTGGCTGGATTAAGTGAACAGGCTAATCCTAATCCCTGGATTTGGAGGGATTATAAGCACTCTGCTGATGGGGCGTGGCCGCACGGTAGGAGCAATGCACCAGGAAGCGCAGCTCTTATCGAGTCAAGCAGGTCAATAATCAAACCGGATAGAGCACGAGCAGAACGGCACAGCGACAAGTGCAGAGAATAGCATCACATCCAGCAGTGCGAGTGCTCATTTTTCTTTTTGTTGTTTTTTTCTTTTTTTTTTTTTTATTCCTATTCTGCGCTTGCCAAGTGCTCGCTGCTCACCGGGCGGTGCTCGAAGCGTTTGAAAAGCGTCTGCTCATCCGCCGTCTCCGTCTCCGTCTCCGAACCCGGGGATTCTGCTCTGCCGTGCGGCAGACTGTTATCGGGCTTTTCAGGCATGCAAATGCTTGAGCGGGAACGTCTTTGATGTGAGCGCTCTTCACAGGGCTAATTACACAAGCTGCGTGAGAAAAACAATGGAAAACACAGGCTGCGCGTGTTCCTGCCCTCCTTCTGTTTACACCAGAGCTTGAGGCCCCAGCTATTCGCTTGTACGCAACATAACAAACAACAAACAACAACCACGATGATAATAATAACCCTCAAACCCTTCATACTCCAAATGAGTATCTGCTGCTTCCTGCGTAGAGCAGCTGAGGTGGCTGGTGTGCAGTACTTGGTGCCCTGTGAGATACTGCGTGTGGGGTTCTGCTGTATGCGCATGCAGTCCCAGATTCAGGAACAGTATGCGCATATAGCTTTTAACTTTTACTTACATCACATGGGTACAACGGCAGTGTCCTAAACAGGAATCGAACCTGTGACCTTTAGGTTACAAGAGCAGTTCTTTACCCATTACCCTACACTGCCACCCTACTTACAAACACAGATTTGCGACTTCAGCCATCACCAAAGTTAACACAATGAAGAAAAGTACTGGACTTGCCATTATTTGCTAGTAAAAGTTAAGAACAAGCATTGATTGGATCCGAGGTATAGTGCGCTGAACATGACTGAGACCAGTTTTCATGTGTTCTACCAGCTCTGACCTGTCAGCTGTGAAAGAACATTTCCATGTTCTTCCTGTTCTTCATTTTTAGATGAGAGTAAAATACCTGAGAACTGCAACATCCTGTACTGACTCTCACCTTCAATGTCTACTTGTCTGGAGTATGAATGACACACTTACAGACTTACTAGTGTTTTCAGAATCCTGGACAGGTCAGCTGTGCATTTCTGATGTGAAACAGCTTTTTAGTTACACAAAAAGACAGAAAGAACACGAGCAAAGTTTGGGTTTCAATTTCTGCATTCGTACTGGAATCCAGCTGAGCTAAGCTACGTCAGTAACTCATTAATACTGGAATCCAGATGAGCTAAGCTACGTCAGTACTACATTAATACTGGAATCCAGCTGAGCTAAGCTACGTCAGTACCACATTAGTACTGAAATCCAGATGAGCTAAGCTACGTCAGTACTACATTAATACTGGAATCCAGCTGAGCTAAGCTACGTCAGTACCACATTAGTACTGGAATCCAGCTGAGCTAAGCTACGTCAGTACCACATTAGTACTGGAATCCAGCTGAGCTAAGCTACGTCAGTACCACATTAATACTGGAATCCAGCTGAGCTAAGCTACGTCAGTACCACATTAGTACTGGAATCCAGCTGAGCTAAGCTACATCAGTACCACATTAATACTGGAATCCTGTTGACCTTAGGGAGACCCCTCCACCTTCTTAGGGAGATGCTCTGCCCCCTTAGAGACACCCCCCATCTCCAAAGAGCCCCCACCCTCTTAGAAAGACCCCCATCTCCAGAAAACTTTCTCCACGTCCTTAGAGAGACCTCTGCCTCCAGAAAAAAAACCCCCAATGTCCAGAGAGAGACCTCCACTGGAACCTCAACCTAAGGCCTCATTGCTGTCAATGGAAACGATCCAGAGAGGTGCGGCACATGGGTGTGGCAGACAGGCGTGGCACATGGGCACGGCGCACGCCAAGCGCGTTTAGCCTAACTCAGTTAGCTCCAGCGCGGGGGGCTACGGGGGGGGCTGCACTGAGAAGGCTTTCCCCAACAGGCTCCAGATTTCCGGCTGTATCCGGCACTTAGGCTGAATAATACATTAAGCCTGTCGCAGCGGAGGGGACCTCCTGCGTAAAATGCCATTCAGCCCCCCCCTCCTCTGGCTCCGCATGATAACACCCCCACTTTGTTCATCGTTTGTAATTTCCCAGCCGCAGAGACATAATGGGCTTAGAATGAGACCCTGCAGCCTCCCTGAAGAGCTCTAGATTTGCGGGGTGAGAAAACACTGCTTGCTTCCCTCCACCCCCCCACCCCCCTGCCCATCCCCCCCCCCAACCCCTCATGTATTAGTATACATAGCGCTCAGCTCTGAGAGAGAAGAGATGCTCCAGTGTGGTCTCTCCTGTGGGGCTGATCCAGTGAGGAGGACTCCAGTGCGGTCTCTCCTGTGGGGCTGATCCAGTGAGGAGGACTCCAGTGCGGTCTCTCCTGTGGGGCTGATCCAGTGAGGAGGACTCCAGCGTGGTCTCTCCTGTGGGGCTGATCCAGTGAGGAGGGCTCCGGTGTGGTCTCTCCTGTGGGGCTCCAGTGTGGTCTCTCCTGTGGGGCTGTTCCAGTGATGAGGACACCAGCGTGGTCTCTCCTGTGGGGCTCCAGTGTGGTCTCTTCTGTGGGGCTGATCCAGTGAGGAGGACTCCAGTGCGGTCTCTCCTGTGGGGCTGTTCCTGTGATGAGGACACCAGCGTGGTCTCTCCTGTGGGGCTCCAGTGTGGTCTCTCCTGTGGGGCTGATCCAGTGAGGAGGACTCCAGCATGGTCTCTCCTGTGGGGCTGATCCAGTGTGGTCTCTCCTATGTGACTGTGTGATGTTTGACAGTTGATGTCTGACAGTTGGCAATTGGACTCACATACACCTTGTCCTTTTAACGATGCCATAGAGACTATAGGCTCCCACAGTCCACAGTCTGGGACAGGATGGGGGGAGCAGGAACTTTTTTTCTGGAAATGAAGGACAGAGGGAAGGACTGGGAAATGTTTCACCTTCTGGCTTCTGCCAGAGTCTGCATGCCATCTGAAAGGGGAGCACTGCAGATGCACGGAGTACGCCACACGTATGCAACAAACGTGTGCAGTGTGAAATCCATTAATTTCATGAAGTGATACTTTCACTTGCACAGAAAAGCCAAGTGTTGCTTGAGAACAGCAGCAGGTTAAGAAAATAGCGTATATTTTTCTGGAAAATAATTTGCCTGTGTGTGCGTGTGAGGAGATCGAGTGTGTGTATATGTAGGTGTAGGTGTGTGTGTGTGTGTGTGTGTGAGAGAGAGACAGAAGTGTGTATATATAAGTGTCGGTATGTGTGTGAGTGCATGCGTACATGCGTGTGTGCATGTGTGTGTGTGTGTGTGAGAGAGACAGAAGTGTGTATATGTAAGTGTCGGTATGTGTGTGAGTGCATGCGTACATGCATGTGTGTGTGTGCAGGTGTGTGTGAGAGACAGAAGTGTGTATAAGTAAGTGTAGGTATGTGTGTGTGTGTGCATGTGTGTGTGTGCAGGTGTGTGTGAGAGAGAGTGTGTATATGTAAGTGTAGGTATGTGTGTGAGTGTGCATGTGTGTGTGTGCAGGTGTGTGTGAGAGAGTGTGTGTATATGTAGGTGTAGGTGTGTGTGTGTGTGTGAGAGAGAGAGAGACAGAAGTGTGTATATGTAAGTGTCGGTATGTGTGTGAGTGCATGCGTACGTGTGTGTGCAGGTGTGTGTGTTTAATAATTGCGCTGCATACCGCTCCAACGCTCCCCTCCTCTAACCCTCTTCTCTCAGAGTGATCATTTATTCATCAGCCTGTTGACGGCCCACCAGGGACCCCCGGAATGCTTTTGACAGTAGAAAAATTTCATTACAGCCTGTAATAAATCACCAAATCAGTTACACTAATAACACACTTTCTGCCCAAATTTTAATTAACAGCTGAAGGTCAGCTAAATGTTTTTAATGAGAGATTCTGAACTGATCCATTTTACAGTGACTCGTTTGTTATTATGTGCCTGCGTTGCCTACAGTGGCAACAGCAGAGCACAGCAACCACGCTGTAACCAAGGCTACGTTTAGCGCCAAAAAAAAAAAAAAAACTGCGAAGGAGCTCGGGCACGCGGCATTATCGGTCTGAGAGACCTAAGCACTCAACGCGGCTTCACAAACAAAACTAACCCCCCCCCCCCAAAAAAACAAAGGTGTTGATAAATCATTCACATTGAAATGAAGGGAGCTGAAAAGGCATCTGGAGCGCGCGCCGCGTACCTTCACTCCGCGCCGAATTAGCGCTCGCTGCGTTACAATGCCGGTAAGTAAGGCAAGAACAGCGGCGCCGCTCCCCGATCTGCCGATAATTTAAGCCTTTTCAGACGCATCCTCCTTTGATAAAAAAACGGGAGGAATCAAAGCCTGGGAAAGGGGGCGGGGGGGGAGAGATGAAAATAAATAAAAAAGTCATGCAAATGACTTTTGTCACTGCGCTCTGATTTTTATTTAAATCGTGAGTGATCATTCTGCCTTTTTTGTCACAGCTGTCATCCCTCATTAATGTGCATTACAGATTGCGTGAAAGTGCACGAGGCCGCGTGTGATTAATTTATACAGCACTCCACGCCGGAGTGAGCCGAGCAGCTGCGGCAGTCATACAGCTTATGGCCGATAAGGGGAGCGTAATGGCTCGGGCCCCGCGCTGTAAATTAGATCGCAGCAGTGTGGCGCTAGTTATATCTTGGAGTAATTATCTGACACTAGAAGGCAACTCTGTCCCTATTGGCTCAGAAAATAAAATGTAAAAAAATAAAATAAAAACAGGTGGTGTCTCACTAGGTACTTGTTTTTTTAAAACCTGCTTGAGGAGCTCATAAAGGCCAAATGATAAATTCCATTGAGTGATAAGAAAACAGAAAACGTTGTTCCCTTTAACCCCATGTCCCCAATATCCGAGAGAACCTCAGCTGTAATGCCAAATGTGTGAATAGGCATTTATTGGTTAATCCAGTATGGGTAATTAAAACTGCTCAGTTCATTCTAGTTTCTAAACAGTTTGAGTCCTCCAACTGCTCATAACACAAAGAGAAGTGCACTTACTGATCCTTTGAACTGCAACGTATTTGTGAGTGTGATCATGGAAGGCTGTGTGCTGCGGCTGTGCTGTACTGGACTGTGCTGTACTTTGCTGTGTTGTGCTCTGCTGTGCTCTACTTGTGCTGTGCTGTACTGTACTGTGCTGTGTTTGCTGTACTTTGCTGCACTGGACTGTGCTGTCGTCATCAACATGCTGTGGCTGTGCTGTACTGTGGCTGTGCTGTGTTGTGCTCTACTTGTGCTGTACTGTATTTGCTGTACTGGACTGTGCTGTGTTTGCTGTACTGTACTTTTCTGTATTGGACTGTGCTGTGGTCATGCAGCATACTGTGGTTGTGCTGTGCTGTACTGTACTGTGCTTGCTGTACTCGACTGTGCTGTGTTTTCTGTGCTGTACTGTGGTCATACAATATGCTGCGGTCATACAATGTACTGTGCTGTGCTCTACCTGTGCTACACTGTGCTGTGCTGTGGCCGTGATACAGGCGTCAAGCAGGGTGCTGTGTCCTCCACACCCCCCTTCCCTCTCTCCCTCTTTTATTCACTTTTAAACCCCTTCACAACATCCCACCATTCCCCTGTACTGCTGCAGGGATGTTCAACTGGAAGCCCGGGGGCCAAATCTGGCACATAGAGGACACACTCCGGGCCCTTTCTCATTAAGAATAAAAAAGTATTTTTCACATGCGTCACACAAACAGTGACTCAGCCCACCTCCTCAGGTCTCCACCTGTAGAGTGCCAGCATGATGCCCACTTCAGACAGAATCATAAGTAACAGGTGCATATTTTACACATGCCACATGGCTTTATGAATAGCGTGTGGAAAAAATGTTTGAGAAGAAGAAAAGCTGGCCACCAGGAAGAAGCAATTGAAGAATGCTTCTGGAGTTTCTACCGTGTGCTAAAACACATTAGAATTTTAAAATAGAATACCTACATTTTATTGATCCCCAGTGGGGAGACTGTACTGCAGCGTAACATAAGAGCAGGCACAAAAATCAAACAAAAAACATGTCATCTAGTAAATGCAGACATTAAAAATTCCCCACAAGCCTTCTGGAACATCTAGAGTTTTGATATTTAATTCCACTGTTTCTTAATCTGTAGCCTATTTTTAAAAAGTAACATTAGCTTTACTTCTATGGTGCATTATGTACGGTCTATTGTTTCTGTAGTATAAATGACCGAACGATGATTTTATATTTCGTATGTTTTACAATTTTTCAATGCAAATAGCCTGACAAAATTGGCATGACAAAATCGTGGTCAATAACTCATATTACGCCATATCGTTTCATCGAGGAAGTACAAGTGATCTCTTGCTACGGGCCTCCGTAGTCCGAGTCTGGAATGCGTCACAAATAGACCAACCTACTCGTTCGTATTCACGTGCATTATAGTCGAATAATTGAAAGAAAGATGATGAGGTGATTGATATTTTATGCTAATGCTGCGTCAATTATATTCAGTTCCTGCTGGGCTGTTTACTTTCTAGGCGAGCAATCGACTAGCTAGCGATAGTTCTAACAAACAATCTTCAGCTATTTATAGGGGTTAATAATGGAAATACCACAAGGAATTGAATGTTGCAATATTATAGTTATCAAAGAATGTCAGATTTCTCCTGTTGGGAAACTCTTATACTGTAAATCCGACGGTACTTGAAAGAAACATAACCCCTACTCCACACTTTCGCTAGGACAGGTGAATTCACCTGCCAGTCAAGGTTATTTGGCTGGGGGAGGAGACGTACGTCATCAGATTTGATGGTTTCTTTTCTCCCGCCTCGTGCGTTGGTTGTTTAATGAAACTATCCAATTCAGTCAAACTGAGTGGGCTAGAAGTCCACCTTAAATATGTTCGTCGTGCGTTAACATATAATGTATATGTTGATAAGTGCAGATGAGTTTTTACTGTGAATAAAAATGTTTTTGGCGCAGTTATGCTGTCTTGCTTTTTTACAATGTTTGATAGCAAGCCAACTAACGTTAGGTCGGCCATTGCGGTGCGCTACCTAGCTAGCTAACGTTAGATGCGAGTAAAGCTACGCAGACAGCTAGCAAACATTTGTTTGAATAGTCGTACTTTAAGAATTTTTGCACAATCAATTGAGGTCGGTAGGCTGTCCGATCATTTCTGATGTTAAAATGGCCTAATCTGACTGGAATAAAGACGGCATAGGTTGTTACTACTAGTTTATATCGTGTGTGGTTGTGAGCAGTGTTTGATAAATTATGCTAGTGTTGTGCTTGCTAGGTAGCCTTCCTTAGTTATCGGCACGTACTGTCTCAATGTGTGCCAATCAAGTAACAAACTGAACTCAATGTGAAATTCACCTCCGTGTGTAATTAAACTTAACTTTTTTTTTTCAGCACAGTAAACTTCACAAATGAGGAGAAACGATCTGCTTCACCGGCCCAAGGGCACCGAATTCATGTTAACGGTAAGGTTAGCACTGTAAATTGGTTAATGATGGCGGAGCCCAGCATTGATTCAATGCTAGTTAGCGGCCATATTTGTTAGTGCTTTACAGTGTCGTAGTTTTGTCATATGACATAATGCAATTCAGTAAAATATCATTTTTGCGAAGAAAAAAAAATTGTTGGAATGAATGTAGGTTAGATTACTTCAAAATTAAAATACTTTCCATTCAAGTTCCATTCATATTGGGCCTACTACGAGCATAGATTAATTTTGCTTAATTTTCTTTGATATTCCAGCGCTAGTGTATTTTGGAGAAATAACACTGCCTTGAGACAACCAAAAATGTCGTCTGACATTGTAATATTGAGCAATTTTTCAGACCTAATTTTTGAGACACTTTTTGAATTTTAGGCGCTTGCTCTCGCATTCGGCATGCAAGTTCCTCTGTGTGTCATCACATTTGAATAGGCCTATTATGTACAGAGGAGCAATTGCGGAACGCGAAAAATTTGAATCAATATTGCTACAGAAATGCCATTGTGAACAGGTATCAAATATGGCATTTTTTAATATGAAAAAATTAAGGAATTGGTTCTGTCAAATGGGCATCGTGTGGTGCTGTACTCAGATCAGCGTATTTAATGTTAATAAACGGGAGGAAGAGAGGGCACATTTGGCCTGGTCAGTCACACTGACTCACTGTACTAGGTTACTGTGAAGCCATGAAAACTTCATAATGCAATATTTGAGATTACAAGATGGAGAGGTGGGGGTAGAGACCACCCTTTCATTTCTCTCTGCATAAATTTGTGCTCATAATTCAAAGGTTGCTGTTTTTGTTTGTTTGTTTTGCTGTATGTTTTTTTTGTTGTAAATTTGCCTCTTAATAAATGTCTTGGAGAGAATTGCTTTGATATTCCAAGCTTGTCCGTGTGGCTTGCATGCATTAAGAGAGAAAGGGAAATGATCAGTGGTTTCCAGGCTCTAATGAGAAGGTCACTGTCTGCTAATTATCCCTGGCAGCTTAGCTTTGGTCCTTTCATAGGCATGAGAAGAGCTCCTGCTGCAGACAGTGTGCTGTATACATCCCTGCGTCTACCTTTGTACAGCACCATGCACACCTGCTCCAGTACAGCCCCGCCCCACACTGCTCACCTGCTCCAGTAAAGCCCCACCCCCACACTGCTCACCTGCTCCAGTAAAGCCCCACCCCCACACTGCTCACCTGCTCCAGTACAGCCCTGCCCCACACTGCTCACCTGCTCCAGTACAGCCCTGCCCCACACTGTTCACCTGTTCCAGCAAGGCCCCGCCCCACACTGCTCACCTGTTCCAGTACAGCCCCGCCCCACACTGTTCACCTGCTCCAGTAAAGCCCCACCCCCACACTACTCACCTACTACAGTACAGTCCCGCCCCATGCTGCTAACCTGCTCCAGCGAGGCCCCACCCCACACTGCTCACCAGCTCTAGCCAGGCCGCGCCCCACGCTGCTCACCTGTTCCAGTACAACCCCGCCCCACACTGCTGACCTGCTCCAGCCAGGCCACGCCCCACACTCTACACCTGCTCTAGTCAGGCCCTGCCCCCACACTGCACACCTGCTTCGGTAAGGCCCCGTTCCACACTGTAAACCTGCTCGCTCTAGCCAGGCCCCACCGCACACTGTGATAACTGTGCTGTGATATCAGGCCCAGTGATATCTCTGCTGCGCAAGAAAGACGTGCTTTTGCTTGGCACCTCTAACATTAATACCAACACAGCCCTAGCTCACTCTTCAACACCCCCTCTTTCATTTCTTTTACTCAGAAATGAAAGAAGGGGAAGACTGGCACATTTATTTCAGAGTAATTATAGTGTGCGAGAAGTGTCTGAGAAACAAATGATCATTTATTTATAAGGAGGAAACAGGATTAAGAATATAGCGCACAGAGAGTATTCCATTATTAATGGCATTCTTTAGGCAGTCTTCATTTGTACACTTCTGTGGTTTTAACTGGGCTGAAAATGAAAGGAAAATGTTTGTGTTGCCGTTTTGTGCTGCTTGATTTGTCAGAAAAGACACCCCCCTCCCCCATCCACTGTGCCCCATTGCCCCACCCTGCCCCACACACACCCTTACACATATGCATACACACACACCGCAACACACAACTCTGCGCTCACACTCCACAGTGCACGACCCACACGTACGTCCACATGCATCACAATGCAGAACTCGACACACACACACACAAAAACACCATGCACAGCAGAATACACAGAAAATGAGTCTGTCACAGGCAAATATACACACTCACTCACACACACGCTCGTATACACATGTACATGCTCATACACATACATACTCATGCATATACACACATGCACACACGTATGCATATACCCACACATACACACACATATGCGTACCCGCACACATACACACACACACCGCTGTTTCTGAGTGTGTGACTGAGCGCTGTTTCATTGTGTGTGACGGAGTGTGTAACGGAGTGCTGTTTGAGAGTGTGTGTGAGTGACAGCGCTGTTTGAGAGTGTGTGTGAGTGACAGAGCGCTGTTTCTGAGTTTGTGTGACAGAGCGCTGTTTGAGAGTGTGTGTGATGACAGAGTGCTGTTTCTAGGTGTGTGGCAGAAGCACTCTGCCTGATTGAGGTCAGTGCGCAGACTACCAAGGCACTGTGATGTCTCCCATTGAGTCTCTTGGTGAAAATCTTTTTTGAAACCGTGAAAGTACAGTTTGTGGGTGTCGCCATGTTGGAGCCAAATTGGAACCAGTTTGGAGCGCAATAGGGAATTAGTGCACACAGCACCCACCTCCATGGTAGCACCTGCTGCTCCAACTCAGCCCAGTGACCTGCATGCAAATGCATATGGAGCTAGAACAGTGGAGAGGAAGGAAGGGGTTAACTGGCTTTGTTCACTGGGCAGGAGAGAAGCCAGTGTTCTTTATGCCAGAATGACTGTGGATTAGAGGCTGAGTTTTAATGGGAACTAATTAGCCAGCCTCTTTAGCCCGGGCATCGTGATCAGACGTGCTGTCGTCGGGCTCCTGATACAATGATCTGCTCGCTCTCGATATGATATTTTATTCCAAAGCAATTAAGCCTCCCACCCCGGGCCCTGTGTTTACCGCCTCGAGCGCACATGTCAAATTAAAGAGCAGCTTATGCACCTCGTATTCAATTACTGCCTAACTGCTGGGGACAATGGGAGAGGGAAGCCTGCTGCAGCAACTCACACACACACACTCATACACACACATACATACTCATACACACACACCACACTCATACTCACACAAACATACTCATACACGTGCACTCACTCACTCATACACACACATACATATTCATACGCAGACACACTCATACACACACATACATACTCTTACACACACACACTCATACACACACATACATACTCTTACACGTGCACGCACTCACTCATACACACACATACATACTCATACACACACACACACTCATACACACACATACATACTCATATTCACACACACACTCATACACACATACATACTCATACACGTGTACACACACACACTCATACACACACATACACACGCACGCACACTCATACACACACATACATACTCATACACGTGCACGCACACACTCATACACACACATACATACTCTTACACATGCACACACTCACTCATACACACACATGCATACTCTTACACATACACACACACACTTATACACACACATACATACTCATATACACACACGCTCATGCACAGACACACTGAAACACACATACATACTCATACACGCACATGCACACTCAAATACGCATATACACACACACGTATACACACATGCAGCAACACACACACACACACTCATACACACACATACACACTCATACACGCGCACACACTCATACACACACACACACGCTCATGCACACTAAATCACACACATACATACTCATACACGCACATGCACGCTCACACGCATATACACACACACATGTATACACACATGCAGTAACACGCACTCGCACGCACACACACTCACGCACACACTCGCTCATACACAGACACTCTCATACACATACATACTCATATGCATATACACGCAAACACACTCACACACACATACAGTCACGCACGTATTTACACACACAGCCATACACAAGTATGCATGCATGCGCACAAATATACACACTCACTCACACACACGCTTGTATACACATGTACATGCTCATACACATACATATTCATGCATATACACACGTGCACATGCATACACATGCACACACATATGCACACACGTATGCATATACCCACACATACACACGCATACGCATGCCCGCATACCCGCACACACACACACACACACACGCAGCGCGCAGATGAAATATGCATGTGTAAATGAGATTAGAGCAGTTTCCCGGGTGGCTGGGGCCCGGGGGCTTTGACTCAGTTGTTTTATGTTCTTTTCCTCCCATTGTCTCTGCACGGCTGCCGCGGAGAAAGGCATTCTGGGACACGACAATCATGTAAAACATAATCACACATCTCAAGCTCTCATGTAAAACATAATCACACATCTCAAGCCTCACAATCTTTATTGAAAGGAAACAAACATTACACACAAGAATAGGCCTAATGAATACGGCTTTGTTCACTCACAGATCTATTTAAAGTTTCAAAAGATCCCATTGACGGGGGGGAAAAAAAAAATCTATTATTTATTGTTCGTCTGAAAATAATTGAAAATCAGATGGTTTGGCTAAAAGGGGTGCTCAGTTGTTAATTGGCTGTTAAATATATGTATGGGAACACGCCTGTTCTCCAGATCGGAGTGTAGCAGCTCAAGTGGCTGTTTGGAGTTACTGTATTTCTCTGCCGCAGTTCAGTCCTAATGATGGCCATTCTTCCTTAAGTGTGTTATTGTGAAGATAGGATGAGAGCTCTGATATATTTTTTACATACTCTTTCCCCCTTTTCCTTTGCCCAACACTGTCAGGGGCCCAGATTACGGTTTACCATAGCCAGCTTTGCCGTTACCTCTGAGAAACCTTAAATATCGCTAACTTAGTTAACTTTGTTTCACAGCATTAACGCAGTTAGCAAAATCGCATTTTTAAACATTTTTTAGGTTGTGTGAAGTTGTGGAAACACAGAGCTCTTGTGATTGTGTGATCGTGTGACCTGCACAGTTAACTTTGTTTCAAAGCATTAACGCAGTTAAACCTTTTTTAGTTTGGGTGAAGTTGTGGAAACACAAAGCTCTTGTGATTGTGTGATCGTGTGATCTGCACAGTTAACTTTGTTTCAAAGCATTAACGCAGTTAAACCTTTTTTAGTTTGTGTAAAGTTGTGGAAACACAGAGCTTTTGTGGTTGTGTGATTGTGTGGTCTGCACAGTGACAGTGCAGCTGGAATGTGGTGGTTTGGTGGACACTAACACACACACATGCACGCACTCTCACACTAACACACACACTCACACACACACACACTTACACACAAACACACACACACACACCCACACACAAACATTAACACACACACATGCACGCACACACTCGCACGCTCACGCACAAACACTAACCCGCACACATGCACACACGCACACACTAACACACACACACGCACACACTAACACACACACTCACTCACACACACACACACACACACACTTGTATGCTTCTCTGTGGGGCTCCCTGGGGCCTGCTGTGGAATAATGACTCTCTCCTCTCTGTTTAGTGTGAATTGATCTCTCGGGGGGGGGGGGGGGGGACTCATTGTCGGGCACATTTGGGATAAAATCCCAGAAAAGCCACAAAGCAGCTCAGATGTGTAAACACACACAGCCGCCCCGTGCACACACACTTATCTCTGCACACTGAATGGCACACACTCACAGCTGTGCTGTCCACCGCTTATTTATAGTCTGACTGTGAGCATGTGTTTTTAATTCAGATTATGGTGACAATGTTCTGCCCTAATCAAGGGCTTCATTCAGAACCATAATAATTATTTTTATTTTTTTCCTAAACCCGTCAGAGTTTTTAAGCTCTTCCTCTTGTGTTTAAAATGATTCCCAAGCGCTCTTGGTCTTTGCCCTGAGGTTCACTGGGAGATTTATGGCAGTATCAAATGTGATTCTGATTATAATCCTGTATATATTTTGATTGGGGTTTTCTCTCTCTTAAGACCTAAATAGTTTTTATTTTTAATTGGCTGCTTCTGCTCAGTTAAAATATGCAGCGGTGGCCAAAGATTTTAATTCTTCCCATGGTCTGTTTATGAGAACCAAGCCCTGTTTTTTTTTTCACTGCTGAAATTAATTATGGCTGTTTAATTATGCTCTATAGCACAAATTATTTGACATTTTTCCGATCTTCAGTTCAGTCCAGCTTTGGTGATCACATGGCCCCTGTTGCCTGGGTGACATGGTGGCACAGTCATTAGCTCCGTTAGCTCACAGGAAGGCTAGCCCGTGTCCTCTCTCGGTGTGGAGTTTGCACGCTGTCCCCGTGTTTGCCTGGGTTTCCTCTGGGTACTCCGGTTTCCTCCCGCAGTCCAAGGACGAGTAGCCCAGGGACTACAGGTGAAAATGAGCCTCTCTGGCTAGCTGGCACATTGTCCCTGTCAAATAAACTAATAATAAATTAATTAATAAATCTTCCTGTTCTTAGCTGACGTGAGGGGAACCCAGCGTGGTCTTCTGCTGCTGTAGCCCATTCGATTCAAGGTTCGACGCATTGTGCGTTCCGAGATGCCCGTCTGTACACCAATGAATGTAAGTACCCTCAGATTAAAGCTGACAGTCTGCACTTTAACCCAATGTTCAGTTTCATTTTATATTCTGTGTACTGGAGTACAGAGTCAAAACAGCATAACTTTTATCAGTCCAAATACTCATGGACTGCCCTGTATATGTAGTATATTATTGTATGACAGATATGAAGAGTGCTGGGCATTGCGTGTACTTTGTAAACGCTTGCTCTGGTTAAAGAGGGAGCAAACATTTCTGCTGCTACAGTGTGTCATTTCACACATGCATCTGTGCCACATGGCCTGCTCTCCTTCTGTTCCACCTCTCAGATCCTCTCCTGAATGATCCCTCCTTTGAGTAGAGGAGGAGAGGAAAAGAGGGAAGGAAGGGAGGAAGGAAGGGGTGTCGAGAGCCAATCAGACAGCAGCGGTGAGAAAAGAGAGCGTTTGATTCGCCGTCCTCCTGACAGGTGAGCTGCTGGGCTTCCGAATCGCGCTTTCACAGCAGTCGTGTCCGAGTATTCCTCCCCCACCCCCCCCCCCCTGCCTCTGAGTGCCCCCCACCCCCCCCCCACCCCCCCCAGCCCCAGCCCCAGCCCCAGCCCCAGCCCCACCTTTGAATGGACCCCCCCGCCCTGCCCCCTCAGCCCCGCCCCGAGTGGCCCCCCAGCCCCGCCTGTGAGCAGGGAGAGGTAATTTGGCTGGAGGTACGGTGCTGTTGCTGCTCGTGCTCAGTCCTCACTTCCACGTGTTCAAGTCAGGACCCTGTCTGCTCCCCTTTCAGGGCCCGTGGAGCTGCATGTTCAAGAAGAGCTTGGAAGAGCAAGGGTGGTAGAGACGGGCTCACATTTAATACAAATTCCACACCAGCTATGCAACTAATGATCGTTTTCACCGTAGATTAATCAGAAGAATATTAATTGGAATATTTGATTAGTCTGGAATTAAGAAATCGAAACACGTCCGCTCTTCCAATGCAAATGCGTAAAATTCGACGTTTGAAGCGATGAACGTTCTTAACTCATTAATTGAATTCAAATGCACCGTATGTGCTCAAGACTGGAGTAACAACTCACGTAGTCCAGGTCTCAGTCCTGTATGTTTTCAGTGAACTTAAAGGCTGTGAGTGTGGCTTGGGTACTACGACTGCTGTTTATGCTAATGGCTGCTTGTCCCAACACTAGTGCTCGTGCAGTTCACTCTGTCCTCACATTGTTACGTGTGATGAGCTCACTAACACACAGCGATAAATTAGTGCTGTTTTACTCTTTTAGGTTAGAGAAGAAAGGACTGGCGTTTGTAACGGTTCACTTCATTCACGCATGGAAACGAACAGCAGCTAGATCTGTGCGATCCTTGTTACCGTTAGCGATGAACGATTTCAAACTGAAGGCTCCTTTTTTCTTTCTTTTTGATCGCTCATGACGTGGATTTAATTATGCAGGATACATCAAGGAAGGGGAGAGCAATTTTTCCCTCGGGTTGTTTTATTGAATTAAAAATAATCATAATGGGTTGTCAGCTTGCTTGTGCTGCCCCTGTTGTCAGAGTGTTGGCTTCCGTTAGTGATCGTTAAAGAAGGTTTGATTATGTTTGATTATGATCATTGGCTAACATTCACCTTGTTCTTCCCTCTTTAAAACAGCAGGTAGATTTTGATAGTTCCACTCCAGCCT